>NW_026292832.1:0-71355 GCF_016801865.2 Culex pipiens pallens
AACAGTGTGTCGATTGGCTGGAAAAGCAATAATCAAGGAAATTTAAGGAAAACATAAAAAAGTGCGTGGAAAAACCTCGAACCGAAACCCCCAAAAACAACCAACTGACGATGATTAGCGCGGCAGTTAAATTTATTATTTATTGAAAAAACAATATAAATAAATCAAACCCCCCGAAAGCGCTTTCAACTCAATCGCGAAAGGAAAAACAAAATCTCGACGCCGGAAACATGATTGACTGCGACGCGTCGTCGACGTCTCCAGCAGCTGGATTTTCGCGATTTTTGAAATATTGAAAAAAAAAAAAAAAAAACGACAGACAAAAAAAGCTAATAAAAAGAAAAACACACAAAAACGTTTGATTCGTTTGACGGGAAATCAATCGAGACGCAAGGGTTTGGGTGTGTGTTACAAAAAAGAGGATAAAGATTAACGTTAGTCAGTGACTAACAGACGATCGTGGAAGACTGACAACATCAGTTCGAAATAATTGGAGGTGTGAGCTTCTGTGGTGTGAAAAGTGATTTTGTAGTGTTTGTTGGGTTTTTCTTTTGCTGTAACGGGACGGCTGGAACAGCGAAAGGTAGAAACAGTGAGTTGCATTATTTTGCAGGATCAGATTGAATTATAAGGTAAGTCTGTGTTGTTTTGGTACAAAATATAATTATAATCCTAACTTTATCAACGACAAAGAGAAAAACGGTTTATTCATCCATTTGTACATTATGCTTTTATGGAAATTTATTTACGAGAATAATGAAATTTATACAGATTCAATTCAATTCAATGTGTGCAATGTGTGTTTTATGAGAATTTATTATTTCTGCTGCAGGAACACATTTGCAGTTCAGAGATTTGGAGAACCTTTCAACTGAGATCAATTCATAAGACTTTACAGGGAAGGTAAATATATCTAAGTTTTGATTTCGATAGCTGGGTGCTTTTTTAGATTAAGATTTAAAAATTACAAGGTTTTCATTATTTACATAACATTTAAGCCTTTTGGTAATGCAACAATAGGCCATTGTGGATTTGTAAACATATAATGTTTGCCTTTTAATTATTGTTTACATTAAGAATGAGTAAAATGGCATTCTTTTTACAAAATCTACATTGGGACCATCCATAAACCACGTGGACACTTTTTTGGGAATCTCAACCCCCCCCCCCTCCCCCCCTTGTGGACAATTGTTCATACAAAAAAAACTTTTTTGTATGGATCGGACAACCACCAGACCACCCCCCTCCCCCCTAAAGTGTCCACGTGGTTTATGGATGGTCCCTTGAGAACATTTCGTGCTTGCCGTTTCATTTGGGCACATAACTTTTTTAGGCTAGAGTGTGTCCCTTTCACACCTTATGCAAACTGTCAATTGAGTGAAAGGGATACACTATTGTTTACAAAAGTTATGTGCCCTTTTGAAATGTTAGGCTCCATTTATGCAGTTTAACTTGATTTAATAGTCTTCTCTTACATAAATGTGATTCAAATTGCGAGAGAATAGAGATAATGTTACCACGTAATCTTCAATGTTCAATGTCTAATCGTCTACATTAAATTTAAAACGAGTTTTTGTAGCACGTTGCATTCTTATTTGATAATATTAAAATTATATACCTTATATAAAAATGGCTGAACTAATGTTTTAACAAATAGATAATAGCCCATTTTGCCTAAAGAATGATACTATTATCACTTACATTTAAATAAAAGTGCATAGAGGCATAGTCTAGGACATTCCAGATATTACTGTACACTCAAACCTCGTTGGTTTGACACCAACTCACTATGGGCCATCTCCATACAAACAGGCGGCCAAATTATTTTTTTTGCTTTTTAAATGTTTTTTCATACAAATTTGGGTAATTGTATGGTATTGAAATGAAATACGTCGATTTTTATGACTTTTCATGTTTTTCAATAGTTGATTGTTTATAATAAATAGTCTTTTCATACATTTGCAAGTGCAACAGAACTGCATATATATTGTATTGCAAGTTTATATTATTAAATTATGGATATGCTAATACATCCCCACTTTAAGGACACAACCCCTCCCTCCTCTTTCTTTCACCACCCGCCCCCCTCTCCTCCTTCCCTCCAACAAAATTTTGTTAAGCGGAATAAATTCATTTTAATTCAAATATTTATTATTTACTGCTGTGTGTTTCTTTTTGTGAGTCCATGCCATATAACTTGAGACCCCCCCCCCCCACCCTTACGGGCATAAATTGTGAAAATTTTAATTGTTAAATCTAATAACAGAAAAAATAATTTTATTCAAAATATTAATTATGAAGTAAAACGATAAAATACAAACCATATTCTTAAAATTCATTTGATTTTAGAGTTTGTGACAGCTTCAGGATATGTTAAAGGTACTTTTTATGATGTTTTGTACTAACCAACATAGAACTTAAAAGTGGATCAGTTTCATGGATTGATCGCAGAAATCATCATGCTAAGTCAACATTTTGATGAATACTTTTTTCGGTATCAAACTGAGATTCTCCAGTTTCGCTTGAGAAACTTCGGTACGAATACCTTATTTTGACTAAGGTACTCAATTTTAAATGTAGGCAACAGAAAATTCCAATAAAGTCATTTCGAACTTCTTGAAACCAGGTATTGATTTTTGAAGCGACGATGCCCACGAAGTAGGTAGCAAAGCAAGTGAAATAAACGGGCGCATATGGGTCATTCCATCTCAACTGTGCACGAAAAAGTGCAAATTTGAAAATTACCCTCTCCGATCCTGCTCAAATTTGGCAGAGCTGTTGATACTGTCGAAACATGCAAGAATCCCGAATTTCATCCAAATTGGACCACCCCCTCCATTTTTGTACCTTCCCAAAAAATCTACTTTTTGGCGATTTTTGATCAAATCTCCTAGTTTCAAACAGCGATAGCTCAGGAACCACAAATCTTAGAAGGTCGGTCTTAAAATCAATTTTAAAGGAAATTGGACGTAGAATCCATTTCCGTGATCAAAATGTTGATTAATTTATTTATTCTACCTGTTTTGCGCAATTCAAAACTTAAAACGGCCGTATCTCAAAACACCCCAACTTATTTTTTTTATTTGACCTCACCATCGTGTTCCCCGGCCAAATCTACATAAGAATCACTTATCGACAGAAATGAATATGTTTCGTTCCAGAGATATCGAATTTTAAAGTTTTGTGTTTTCGAGATTACCTCACCAGCTTCATTCGCCGCATCTGCTAGAAGCACACAGGCGGGCTGATCAATAACTGCTACCTGGTGTTCTGGGAGATGATTAATTTAATTTATATTTATATAATTTTACGCAAATATTTATTCAAATGGCTAATAGGGGAAATTCTCGTATGTTTGGCAGGTTAAGTCCTCGCTCCTAGTTTTGTACAATTTGCTCATTTTCACTATTTAAACAACAAATTTTGCAAAACTTTTGATAGAAACTTGCTTGTTCACTTCTTATTGAGCTATTTATCACTCAATTTCAGTTGAAAACGTTTGTAATCAGCTGTAATTGAATGCCAAAGCGCCTTTATGGCAACATTAGAGGAACTGGAATTAGATGCTGTTCCCCTACCTTGATCAATCTATTTTTGTGAAAGGAATATTTATTGGGTTATTATGAATGTACCGTTTTTTACGTGTTGCTAACCGTTTTAGAGTACCTCCGAGGCCATGACTAGGGCCTTTATCATGGGCGGTTGCAAAATAGTGCCATTCAGCAAAAACCCCAAAACCTGCTTTATTATTATTATTATTATTATTATTATAGTTTATTATTGTCACTTTACCATAATTTGGCAAATTCTATTTATGGTTTAATAGATTGATCATATTAAATCAATTTTTATAATGTGAGCCAGCTCCATTTGATTAAAAGATGATTTTGGTCAAGGTACATTTAATTAAAAAAAAAAATCCTTATACGTGAGAACAGCAGTCGTATTGTGTTCCAAAAATCAAAAAATGATAGAAGAAGAAAAACAACTTTGTGATTTTCTTACATTTTTCAGTTTTATACTTTCCAAAAATTCTTTTCCTACTCCTTGTGATCGTCCTTCACTAGAGTACAACGTGTCAACAAATTTTATTCATTTTAATTCATATTATTTACTTAATAATGTATCGTGCACTTATTGTTCAGTGTTACTAACAAGATTAATTGCATTTTCCTGCTCTCTCCGTCGGAATCCAATTCTGACTTTACTGTGTGTCGTTACTGCTCTGTCCTGTGGGTTAGCACAGAAATTCACTTCATTATTTTTTTGAGCAGATAAACATTCGCGATTAAACTCCAGATTCCTACAGTGTTATACAGTTAATTTTTGCCTAATTTGATAAAGATTATTTATGATGAAATATTATTTCAATAAATTAACAGGTAGCAGATATTGATCAGCCCGCCTGTGTGCTTGAAGCAGATGCGGTGAATGAAGCTGATGTAGGTAATCTCGAAAACACAAAACTTTAAAATTCGATATCTCTGGAACGAAACATATTCATTTCTGTCGATAAGTGATTCTTATGTAGAATTGGCCGGGGAACACGATGGTGAGGTCAAATAAAAAAAATAAGTTGGGGTGTTTTGAGATACGGCCGTTTAAAGTTTTCAATTGCGCAATACAGGTAGAAACAATACATTAATCAACATTTTGATCACGGAAATGGATTCTACGTTCGATTTCCTTCGGAATTGAGTCTAAGACCGACCCTCTAAGATTTGTAGATCCTGAGTTATCGTCGATTGAAACTAGGAGATTTGATCAAAAATCGCCAAAAAGTCGATTTTTTGGGGAGGTACAATAATGGAGGGGGTGGTCCGATTTGGATGAAATTCGGGATTCTTGCATGTTTTGATAGTATCAACAGCCCTGCCAAATTTGAGCAGGATCGGAGAGGGTAATTTTCAAATGCTGTTCCGCTTCAGATGGAATGACCCATATGCAGATTGCAGCAAATTTTGATAAAACTTGAATGTTCAAAATGGCATATCTCCGAAAACGCAAAAAATCGCAGGCTGGAAATTTCAGCAATGTTAGATTATAATCCAATCTTTCAAGTGATCTTAGTTTCATGTTTAGCATCGGTTAGCAAAAAAAGTACAAAAAAAAAAAAAAACAAAAAAAAAAAATATGATTTGTCAAAAAAATGCTCCAGTTATTCGATGAAAACTTCAGTTTTTGGTTTGGAAACAACATTTTATCTATTAAAAGTTTCAAAGCTTATCTCATTACCTTTCCAACGATGTATATTTGTCCTAATAAAATATTTAAAATGGCTGAGCTATGTTAAAATTAAACAATCAGCCTTTTTTACGAAAAACGCTAGTTTTTTACTCCATTTTTTGACTTTCAGCTTGCGTATCTCCGTAATGAACAAACTTAGAGCTTTGAAAATTTGGATTTTTCTTAGTTAGAATGTTTACTTTCGAGAAAAAAATACCAAAAAATATTTGGAGAAGGTCACTTTTTTGAAACTTGGCCACCCAATGTACCATAGTGCAACTGTTGTCAAAAAAAAAAACGGTGTCACTTTTTTGTTTAACTAAAAAATGATCAACCGGGGGTTGAGTGTATGATTATTTTTGCTTTGCAGCCCTAAATAAACATTTTTTAAACATTTGCAAAGTCACATAAAACATGTTGAACTCTCAAACCTTGAATTTTCTGCAATTTTATGATTTTTTCCAAATACTTTTCCAAAAAATAGAAAAATAATGTTTGGTGATTTTTACACCTTTTAATGGTTTTTTAATAATTAAAGAAGCATAAAAAAGAAATACTCAAATTTTAACAAATCACTGAACACTAGGGTGCCCAGAATATGGGACTTTTCTCAAAACCTCGCTCCACAAGCTGAATATTGTTCCTTGACCTATTTTAGGAAACTGAGCCAAATATGAGCAAAATCGGTCATCATTTACTCATTGATACTCGGAGGTGAAGTTTGTATGGGAAAAATCGAAAAAATGTATGGAAAATCCATGTTTCTTACGGTTTGGTCTGCGCTACTTCCATCCTAATATTCTCAAAAGTGAGATTTTTAATGTAAATTTAATGCTCTGAAACTTTGTACAACATACCAAAACTGTAAAACTCGATCCTGAAAAGTTATTAGCGATTTAAAACCAACTTTAGGCTCGGGTATCAATGGGTTAATCTCAACCAATTTTGCTCAAAATTTGCACAGATGCTTAAAATAACCTTAAAAACCATTTTCCGCTTGTGGAGCAGGGGGTCCTTTTTTGGGCACCCTACTGAACACTTATTAAATTTAACACTCTGCAACCTAACCCCACCTCTAGACGGGCTTCGATTTAAAAAATCGCCAAAATTCTATTTTTCAACCAATTTTTTATCTCTAGGGTTGAAAGTTTGACTTGTTTTATGTGACTTTGCCAATTTTAGTGGTCAACTTTGGCTGTATTTTTCACTAGCATTTCCTATATTTTAAGTTAAAATAAGTATGCAGTAATTTTTGTAGTTTCCCAACTATGCCTCTACGTATTTTTTTACAATTTAAATGATAATGGTGCCATTCTGTACCAAAAAATGTGAAAAACAAGCAAAACATTTTAAAAATGACTGTAAAAACATGAAAAAAAAGTTAAGCAAAATGTGATAAAATAGGCCAATACTACCAACAACAAAAAAAAAAAAAAAAAAACAAACAAGATAGTTCCAAATTAAAATACTAAAAATGAAACGAGAAACACATAAAACAAGAGAAGTAAAGTTTTTCCTTGAGCAAAAGTTGCTCAAAATGTCCTCCTAAACACGGGAAAAATAAAAAAAATAAAAAAATAAAGATGGTTAGTAGACGGTTAATATGCATCGCTTAGATTCAGTCAAATATGTGTAACGTATTCCAACCAGGAGAAAAAGCTAATTTGTTATTTGGAAAAGAACAAAAACCTTGCAAAAAATATTCTGAACAAATGAAATGTATTTAGCATTTTTCTTAATTTTTGTGTTTATAGTTAGAAAGTTGAGCTTGAAACTTGAAATTTTTCTTTTTCTTTTCACCCATCAAAGAGTAGCGGGACAAAAACTATAAAAATTGATTTTCTTGTGTGAATTTATTAACTTTTTGATAGTTTAAAAAAGTAAAGTAAAATAAAAAAATGTTCAAAAGAATGGTGTTCGCTTGCATTTTTACGAATTATCGGATATTGTTAGAAATAATAATAAGAAAGGTACTTTTATGGTTGAATAATTCTCCACGTTTTCAAAAATGATCAGTTTGTTGCAATTTATAATAAAAGTCTCACACAGTCTAAATTTTGTGAAAAAAATATTTAGTGTCATCTTTTCAGCCCTCTTTTTCAACTTTTCATATCTCGGTAACATGGTTCGATTTTTAATGTTAAATAGTGAAACTTTTAAAACAAATTTGTACTTTTGAACTCTAACCCAGCATTTGAAAATGTCCGAAATAAGAGGTTAATTTAAACATACGCAGTCCGGACTCGATTATCCGAAAGTTTTTATGGGACTTCGGATAATAGAATCACAAATCACGAACAAAGGCGTTTTTGCATTTTTTAAATTTCTTTTTACTTTTACCATCAACCCCATCTTTTGCGATCCCATTTTTGTCAAATTTGAATAGTGGATTTCCCATGAATTACAAAATGATTTTTTCAATATTTCATATCCACCATTTTGGCCGCCATTCTGGATTTCACTTGATATTATAGTTTATTAAACATTTTTTTTTGTGATTCGATTATTCAAAGTGAATTTTTTCCAAAGCCTGCTGATAATCGAGTTTGGAGTCCGGCTTATTTCGAAAATTATTTTTTTGAGTTTCAATATTTAGTAAGGAAATCCGGATGTTTTTTTCAAGTAGTTTCTTTTGAAACTACAACTTTGCCGAAGCCATCAAATCGATTTAAAAATCCATAAAAAAACCCCTTCTCAAGACACAGATTGTCTAATGTTCACAAGTCTATTTCGTATGACCAGCCGGTAAAATTTTATGAAGTCTTGTAAAATACAAAATTAAAAATCGCTTCAAATTTTGCTAAATTTTGGAAGATTACCATGTTTTTAATTTCTTGTGACCCGCTGGAAAGACGAACGTGGTAAAACCATTTGGATGAGCCATGAATTATGAACATCTATAAAAAAAAACGAAGTTGACTTTATAGCTGTCGGCCACCATTGCTAGTACCAACCACTAGTGTCTTCCTTTTTATCTACAAGGACTTCGCCGCCCTGGGCTCCTAAGTGTATGAAAGTATTGCACGGAGCGACGGCGCCGAATACCCATATTTACACAAAGAATTTTAGAGCGCCCGCCGCGGGATTCGAACCGGCGACCTCTGGATTGTGAGTCCAGTGCGCGGTCCGATTGATCCACACGGGCGAATTTATGAACATCTATCAACCCTGTCTTATACTATGAGTAAAACATATTTATTTAAATGCCAGAAAATTTCAGGAAGTCACGAAGCAGCTAATGGTGGATTTAGCCTTTTTTAATCAATTATTATAACCATATACAAAATGAAATATTGAAATAACTTAACTCTTTTTTTCCGTTTTTGTCGAGTTTCATTTTCAGCTGATGACATCTTGTCTGAATCCACCGTCAGCTTTATTTTCCAACTTGCCGACTGTTGGATTTTCGTCCGTTATGATAATGTGTTCGTCTATTTGCGTTATCTTGAATCCTGAGAGCGTGATCTCTCAAGTAAGCATTTCGTTAGCTTTTTGCTGATTTGAGTTTAGTTTTTCCTCAAAATGTTGTATGACTTGGCCAAAAAAATCAAACATGACAAAAAAGGAATTTTCCAGAACGACACTTTTCCGACAGTTTCCTTTTTTCTTAAAAAACCCAATTGAAGCCAAAGAAAGCCAAATTGGTTCCCGTTGAACACTTTTGAACACAACACAAAATGGTCGCCGGCTTTTCCCCCCTTCTTTTACCAGAAAAGCCGGATGCGTAAGGTCATAAATTATTGCGATTGAATTTTCAATGCCAAAACCATGCCCACTATCCCGGCAGTGGGGGGAGCCTTGCACATTTTTGCTTGGCAACACTGTTGCCGCAGGGCCGGAAGATAAACTGCAAGAAAATAATTCAAATTGCGTGCCACAAATGCTGTACGCCGAAGACGACGCCGACGAAAACCTCGAAGACAACGGAATGTCGCCGGAAGGAAAGTCTCTGACGCTCAGGGATGGAGGCATCTTGGTAGGACAGTGCGGATTCGATTATCCGGATGCTGAGCAGTTGAGTACTTCTTGGAATTCAATCGAATTCTAGAGTATTGAGGCTTCCAGAAATGTGGAAGATAGTCAAATCTTCTGGATAATTGAGATTTTTAGAACCTTGCATAAAGAACATACGGATAGTCGTGACTTCCGGATAATAAGGACTTCCCAGATAAGCAGAAATCGACACTTCTGAACAATTGGGACTCATGTATGGCAGTATTCCAGATAATGATTACTCCGGATAAACGAGAACGATAAATTAGAATCTATCAAGCTGTCTGGATAATCGAATCTTCACTGTATCTGACATAAGTCAACATTTCCTGAGATCCTCGCTACGTCCCTGTCAGATCCATAGCTCATCTGCGGTTTCCCCAAACTTTGAGCAAACTGTCATTAATCATGCCTTGTTTATGCACATTTCAGCAAAACTTGGATCGGAAATGGGATTCTGGGTTTCGCCACACCACGGCTCAATAGTTTTCTTCCGTCGAACAAATTGTGTCCAAGATGTGTTGTGTGCAGTGTCCCCCCCCTTATCCCCCCTCGTAGAAAAGCCAAAGTCCTACATAAACCCACGAAACGCGTTTTTGGCCAGGCAATGAGGTAATGCTTTTACGATTCGCCGTGTGCGCCTCCACGTGGTCCGGATAAGGCAGTTTGATTATCTCTCCGCTCTCGCACTTCACTTTTGCGCGCGCGCGCACCCCGGAATATTGTATAGTAGACAAAAAGTGGCACTCTCCACCACTCTAGCTACTTGGGACCTGTCAATGTAGGAAGATCTCACCGGGGTGAATGTAGAGACACCTATCGAAGCATGTTTTGGGGTGAAATGAGCACTTGATAGAAGTTTTTTTTTTTCAAATTTCTGACTTAGAACAATAGAACAACAGAACAACAGAACAACAGAACAACAGAACAACAGAACAACAGAACAACAGAACAACAGACCAACAGAACAACAGAACAACAGAACAACAGAAAACAACTCAACAAACTCTCTATGACCGGCCCGTTTTGCCCTCACCCCAACTGTCAAAAAGCCCCGCAATGGCGTCGGTTGTGCCCCCCTTCTCTCACCACCTTAACCAAGATGGCGAACATTCACCCATTTGTTAATGTACTGCCGCGGAGATTGCACCAACTCAATTTATTGACGGACACGGTAAAAAAGAACCGCTCAAATTCACAACTTTAAGTCGGTGCTGAAATCCGGACACTATTCTCTCGGTGATACCGGAGGGGGATCACAACCCCGTTGGCGAGGGGGAAATCAAAAGTGTAAACAACCGCGTGGTTCATTCATAAAAATGATCACGCGAGACAAATATTGTGTGTGTGTGTGTGTGGAGTACCCACTTAACAGAGTGTCACCCACTCTCGTGGATGGTTTGCGGCCGGCGTACAAATACTGGTTTTTTTATTCTCCCACTGTTTTTTTCGGGATTCAGGCCCCCGGACCTCGACCCGGCTTGGCATGGCCCCCGAAGAGGTCTGATTTGTCAGCTGCGAGTGACTAGGCGTCGTCGGCTGGGGAAGTTTGTCACCGTTGGATCCCGGTTATTGGACAGCTTTTACTGTTGAGTTTGACAGCTGTCAGATCCGGTCACACTTTGACAGTTACATGGTTGTCCAAACAAATGCAGAATTAATTTGACACTTTTGGAACAGAACTGTTTTGTTTTGAAAATGTCAATTAAAAGGGAGCGATCTTTTATTACGTAACGCAGTAAGGGAGGAGGATGCAAATTTATTTACGAGAGGAGAAAGAAAGGGGTAAAAAGATCCAAATTTTTGCGTTACGGGAGATGAAATGTCACTTCTATAGTAACGAGATCTTAAAAATAAAAATGTGTTTCATTAACAATCAATACCAAACGTCACTTTTTAGTTTGACAAGTTGGTTACTGTCTGACTTGTTTTGGTGCCCGTTTGACAGTTTGAGAGAGCGCAGTGTCAAAAATAATAGTTTTAAGATCTTTTTTTGACTTCCAGTTTCCAAATTTTCAAGTATCAATCAGAATGTGGCCAAACCATCGGGGTTTCACTGAAATATTGTTTTTGGTGCGACAAAATCGTTTGTGTCTGTGCGGGAAGTTCACAAATCGCCCAACAGTTTCGGTTTATTGACACGCTAAACCTCGGTTATAATGGCCAGGCTGAAGCGAGTTGAATCTTTGCTATTTACAGCTGACTGTCGTGGTGTGTTGTGGTGAAGTTGTTGAGTGGATAATCGGGCCCGACCTGGGTGGAGGGTTTATTTGATTTAATTCTATTAAGGCCGCGCGCGCGCACTCTGGGTGATGTGGCTGGAGTTTCAACATTTGGAACTTTGACTTTACTTAAATTTATTTAAAAAAATTCTTAATGATGAAGTACGTTTGAAAACAACCTATGTGCCATCTGGTGTTCATTTCAAGTAATTACTAGAAGGCAAATCTTGATTCGCAGAAGTTTTCAAATCTCGAAAATTGAAAAAATATCAGAAAATTTGTGTAAAATTCCTTGAAACTTTGTTGATTTAAGTTTTTCGAATTTGAACTATCAAGTTTGCATAAAATTTAGCGTATACTCAGGACAATTACATTTTTTGACGCTGCAACAATTATCACACTCCCCCTCTCCCCGCAACCGCAACCCAGCAGAGAAGCTCACAATTCAATTAATCACGGCGTGCGGCGCGCAAAGTGATAGCGCCTAACGAGCTGCTAAATGCCACCTGTCAGCTTAGTCTGGGCGCACGATCTGTCGCGCCGTCATCATTGCCACCGCTGTTGGCTGCCCCTTTCCATCCCTCTCGATGGGGTGCCTCTGATGTGAAACCGAATTAGAGTGTGATCAAACGGTTTGGGTTGAAATTGAAATAAAAAAAAAATGATTTAAGAGAAAACAAAATTTCTTCATCGTTTATTATTTTGCAAATTTTAAATTTTTCTAAATAATATTGAATTGTTTAAATTTGAATTTTGAATTTGAATTGTGGTGTGCCAAGGGTTACCAGAAATGATCGTGCGGATCATGGCAATTCAGAATCAGGCGCCACGAAATGTCTTACTCATAAAGCCCCCTCCCCCTCTCTGCCACCTCCTTATCGCAGGGCTGGGAGCTTCTCTGAATGTGCGGTGAAGAGGTAAAGTATGTTTGCTGTTGCATTTTTGACTGCGGCTTTGACAGGTTCAATTTGGTTGGTTTTTGTTTGCCCTACGCAGAAATCGAGACTCAGTGGTTGTAGGAAAAAGATTTTTTGAAAATTTAAAGTACAAATAAAAATGTATTAACCTTATTAATTTATTAATTTTGGAAGTTTCCCGTACAAGTGCCGTTTGGGTCGTAGAGTGTGTTCGCTGATTGGACGCTTATTTTGAAATTCTAATTAAGTGATTAAAAGCGAAAAAGTTGGACTGTTTAGTACAACAATTTTTATTTGAACAGTCTTGATTAATAAAAAATTAAATACTTTTCAAAATAAAGAAGGTGCTCGAGAACGCGTGATCCAATAAAAAAAATCGATAGTGATGACAATGCAATTCTCTACAATAACTGGAACTGGATTTCATTTGTATTTTTTTTAATTGGCTGACACTTTTTGTCTGAAACTATGGCTAAAAGGTATGCTAATATTAGAAAATCAATATCTTCGGAAGGTTCTTGAGATCTTCAGCAAAGTTGGGAATGATGATGAAGACTACCTAGAAAATAAGAAACTTATAGAAAATACAAATTTTCATTAACTTTGTCACAAAAAACAACATTTCTCAAACATTTATTTAAATTTTAGAAATTAACACCAAAGTGTGGAAAAATATTCTGTCACGAAAATGTGTTTTTTAATCTAATTTTTCAAAAATATTGAAATTGTATATCTAAAAAATCAAAAACTAATTTGCAATTAAAAAGCATATGCACATAAAAAATTAATGTTGCTCTTTTTAAAATGTGAGATTGATTAATTCCTAATAATTCTAAATAATTCTATATAATTCTAAATCATTCTAAATAAATCTAAATAATTCTAAATAATTCTAAATAATTCTGAATAATTCTAAATATTTCTAAATAATTCTAAATAATTCTAAATAATTCTAAATAATTCTAAATAATTCTAAATAATTCTAAATAATTCTAAATAATTCTAAATAATTCTAAATAATTCTAAATGATTCTAAATAAATCTAAATCATTCTAAATAATTCTAAATAATTCTAAATAATTCTAAATAATTCTAAATAATTCTAAATAATTCTAAATAATTCTAAATAATTCTAAATAATTCTAAATAATTCTAAATAATTCTAAAAATTCTAAATAATTCTAAATAAATCTAAATCATTCTAAATAATTCTAAATAATTCTAAATAACTCTAAATAATTTAAATAATTCCGAATAATTGTAAAAAATTCTTAATAATTCAAAAAAATCTAAATAATTCTTAATAATTATAACGAATTCTGAATAATTTTGAATAATTCTAAACAATTCTAAAGAATTCTGAATAATTTTGAATAATTCTAACTAATTTTGAATAATTGTAAATGATTCTAAAAAAAGCAAAGCAATCCACTTTAACAACCCCGGGTCTTTTGTGGTCCCTGTTGCAAGTCTCTGCTCATTTCAAGACGTCCGAAGGTTATGTGTGGTGAGTCACCCAAAACCTCTTTTACGCAAAATAATAATTCTATATAATTCTTAGTAATTCAAATAATTCAAAATAATTTTAAATAGTGCTAAATAAGGCCGTTGCAAATATTTTTCAAAGTGTTTGGTGCCCCCCCCCCCCCTTAAAAATTGGTCTGAAAAATCAGGGGGCAAAATCAACGGAAAACAAACTAAAATGCATTTTTCTGCATTGATAATCATGTTTAGCATGTTTGGCCTTGTTTAAAAATGTTTTGAATTTTTACGAAATTCCAATTGCAGCATCGCAAAAAAATTATTTTTCGCAAAATATAAAATTTTCGTCAATACTTTGATATTTTGGATACTAATGATGGCAAAGCAACTGGACAGGTGTATAATGCATTTTAAAACATTTATTTCATTAAAATGTTGAAACCATAGCTCGAAATTGAATTTTTATACTTTTTCTTTATTTTTGCCCCCCCCCCCCCCCTCTTCGACTTTGGTCAGAGTGGAGGGACATAAACTTCAAAAAAAAATTTGCAACGGCCTAATTCTGAATAATTCTAAATAACTAAAAAAAATGTAATCTAAAAAAATTATAAATAATCATAAATAATATTGAATAATTCTTTATAATTCAGAATATTATTTGAAATTTGAAATATCAGAAAATTTCAAATAGATTTTTTTTTATCAATTTGAAAATACCAAGATTTTCAATTCAAAATCTTTGCAGTATTTTATCTCAAGAAATTTTTGTCTGATTTTCTTAAACAGTCTTGAAATGACATTATTAGCAAAAGTAGAAAAAACTGTGTTTATATCTGAAATTTAGTTTCAAATGGCTATAACAAGAAAAAAGTTAAATTCTTTTGGATTGCAAGTGTGATTTTGTTTTAAATGTGTTTTAAAAAATACCCATGTATTTTCAATATTTTAAAAAATAATGATTTCTTCAAAAAATCATTTCTCCTTGAAAAAGAATATCACACTTCTACTTTTAAAACCTGTCTTATTTGGTGTCCTAAAACAAAACAAAATATCTAAAATACGATATTTTTGAATTTCTGCGGAAAATAGTTAATTAATAAATGAATATTTTTGAAGTGTAGCCAAGAGCGTACCTATTTTTTTGATAGATTGTGCTCATTATTTCCTATAGCTTTTATGAAGACCCCAGAACCCCCAGAACCAATATTACCCCTGATGACGGAACTTAATTAAAGCAACTTATGCAAACAATATAATCTCAGACTTTAAAAGCCCTTACTCTAAATCATATTTTTGAATAATAACGAAGTTGACTTCATAGCTGTCGACCACCATTGCAAGTACCAACCGCTAGTGTTTTCCTTTTAACTCAGGGGTGCTCAAAGTTTTTGAAGGCCGGGCCAAATTTGAAGCTCAAATGAGCTTGCGGGCCAAATTTACAAAAAAAGGTTATACACATATTAATTACGTTATTTTAATTTAAAAGATTTGATATCTGTTATTTAAAAAATAAATGTCAATTCAAAATAATAGAAACCACAAAATTACGGTTTTCTATCGGTATTGTTGATTTTATTGTTTCATGTATTTGATAAAAAGTTTTTAGCTGAATGTAAATGTGTTTTTTTAATGTTAGAAAATGTTTTAAGCTTCCATATTATTAAACTGCAATCATTATTTTCAGAAAAAAATAAGATTCGAAAAAAAACATTTTAGCGAAAAAACATTTATTTATTTCGACGAAAATTCACCAAAATTCAAATTATTTTCCATAAACCCAAACCTCCTTTCCTGGTTCCTGGTTTTTCGAGCCAATTTTTTAATAATGGTGGAGGGGTGGGTTGATCGACGAAGCTTGATCCTCCGATTTCCACATTTTGTCTGTCTGAATCAGTTGGTAGTCAATCAGATTCGTTATCTAACTGTAATGAGTACGAATCCCAAATGAAGTGCAATGTAATTTTGAGGGTCTGGGTCAGGGTCATTATGACTTGCAAATTAATAAAGAAAACTTAAGTCAAACTTGAACGTTTTCTTTTTAAATATTGCTAGAAATGTTTGGTGAAAGTTTTGACAATATTTACTAGTTTCAATAGTGAACAAATTATTTGAGCAGTTCTCTAGGATTTCGGTCATTCGATTTTTTTTGTATTTTTTAATCCGACTGAAACTTTTTTGGTGCCTTCGGTATGCCCAAAAAAGCCATTTTGCATCATTAGTTTGTCCATATAATTTTCCATACAAATTCGGCAGCTGTCCATACAAAAATGATGTATGAAAATTCAAAAATCTGTATCTTTTGAAGGAATTTTTTGATCGATTTGGTGTCTTCGGCAAAGTTGTAGGTATGGATACGGACTACACTGGAAAAAAATAATACACGGTAAAAAAAATTTGGTGATTTTTTTATATAACTTTTTATCACTAAAACTTGATTTACAAAAAAACACTATTTTTATTTTTTTTTATTTTTTGATATGTTTTAGAAGGCATAAAATGCCAACTTTTCAGAAATTTCCAGGTTGTGCAAAAAATCACTGACCGAGTTATGAATTTTTTAATCAATACTGATTTTTTCAAAAAATCGAAATTTTGGTCGTAAAAATTTTTCAACTTCATTTTTCGATGTAAAATCAAATTTGCAATCAAAAAGTACTTTACTGAAATTTTGATAAAGTGCACCGTTTTCAAGTTATAGCCATATTTAAGTGACTTTTTTGAAAATAGTCGCAGTTTTTCATTTTTTTAAATTAGTGCACATGTTTGCCCAGTTTTGAAAAAAATATTTTTGAAAAGCTGAGAAAATTCTCTATATTTTGCTTATTTGGACTTTGTTGATACGACCTTTAGTTGCTGAGATATTGCAATGCAAAGGTTTAAAAACAGGAAAATTGATGTTTTCTAAGTTTCACCCAAACAACCCACCATTTTCTATCGTCAATATCTCAGCAACTAATGGTCCGATTTTCAATGTTAATATATGAAACATTTGTGAAATTTTCCGATCTCTTCGAAAAAAATATTTTTGGAATTTTCAAATCAAGACTAACATTTCACAAAGGCCAAACATTCAATATTACGCCCTTTTAAAATGTTTGTCTTGATTTGAAAATTCCAAAAATATTTTTTTCGAAAAGATCGGAAAATTTCACAATTGTTTCATATATTAACATTGAAAATCGGACCATTAGTTGCTGAGATATTGACGATAGAAAATGGTGGGTTGTTTGGGTGAAACTTAGAAAACATCAATTTTCCTGTTTTTAACCCTTTGCATTGCAATATCTCAGCAACTAAAGGTCGTATCAACAAAGTCCAAATAAGCAAACTATAGAGAATTTTCTCAGCTTTTCAAAAATATTTTTTTCAAAACTGGGCAAACATGTGCACTAATTTAAAAAAATGAAAAACTGCGACTATTTTCAAAAAAGTCACTTAAATATGGCTATAACTTGAAAACGGTGCACTTTATCACACCATTTTAGTTAACGAACTTTTGATTGCAAATTTGATTTTACATCGAAAAATGAAGTTGAAAAATTTTTACGACCAAAATTTCGATTTTTTGAAAAAATCAGTATTGATTAAAAAATTCATAACTCGGTCAGTGATTTTTTGCACAACCTGGAAATTTCTGGAAAAGTTGGCCATTTTATGTCTTCTAAAACATATCAAAAAATAAAAAAAATTAAAAATAGTGTTTTTTTGTAAATCAAGTTTTAGTGATAAAAAGTTAAATAAAAAAATCACCAAATTTTTTTTTACCGTGTATTATTTTTTCCAGTGTAGTCCGTATCCATACTAAACTTTTGCCGACGCCACCAACATCCGCTATCCAAACCATTCCTTCAAAAGATACAGATTTTTGAATTTTCATACATCATTTTTGTATGGACAGCTGCCGAATTTGTATGGAAAATTATATGGACAAACTAATGATGCAAAATGGCTTCTTTGGGCATACCGAAGGCACCAACAAAGTTTCAGCCGGATTAAAAAATACAAAAATTAAAATTGAAGAAAAAAGACCGATTTCGTAGAGAATTGCTCATTTGTATCCTTAAGTGGGGATCAAAATATTTATAAATCGAAGGTTATTTTATTATTAAAAAATAAAAAAGATTAGCATAAAAAAGTTTAAAACCAACCTTAATTTTGAAAAAGTGTTAAATCACTTTACAAGTGGTCAACGGGCCATTTTACATGATCATTCAAAATGGGTTCGCGGGCCAAAAAATATCACTTCGCGGGCCATACTTTGGTCACCCCTGTTTTAACTACAAGGACTTCGCCTTCCTGGGCTCCTAAGTGTACGAGAGTATGGCACGGAGCGGCGGCGCCGAATACCCATATTGACACTTAGAATTTTAGGGAACCCACCGGATTCGAACCGGCGACCTCTGGATTGTGAGTCCAGAGCGCGGTCCGATTGATCCACACGGGCGGGACCATTTTTTTTATTACTCCAAATATTATTTTTTTATAAATATGTATGAACGACGCAAAGTTTTATATCCCTGTAAGAAAATAGCTCTAAACAGCACTTTGAGGTTCATGTAGACAACTTTTGGATCAATGTAAAATTCAAAATCTTTTTAAAAGAACCACTGCTCAAGGAAAAAGTATAAAAAAAATCATCGCGTCACGTTTGACGGGGACCTGTTGGAACTTCATATTCTATGTCTACACGAGTGCTTGTTTGCGCTTATCTCAAGAGTGTATTAGGAACGGGACGCCTTCGATCCGTCTTTGACCCGCGTCGTCGCGCGGGTTCCGGTCTGGTCCGGCTCGCGAAAACCGCCCGCCCATGTTTTGAGGGGTGGATTTTACCACAAGCCACAGTTAGTACCATCAGCGCAAAAAAAGTGACCAAGATAAAGTCCCACATTATTGCTGTAATAAAAACTGCGCGAAATTTAAACAAATATCACAATCGCGCGCCACAGACAGCTGGACGTTTGACAGGATTATTTTTTATTGAAATTGTTTGACATGAGTTTTGAAGCAATGGTTAGTAATGTGTAGTGTTTTTGTCAGCTAAATATGAAATTTTTCAGCAATTTCTTCCCTTGATCTGTGACCTTCAAACCGCGAAGAGGTTTCCTTCGGGGGGTCGCGCGTAAAATTTGTGGTGGCGCCATCAAGAGGGCGCCCTGGCCCAGCGTGTGGCCAACTGTGGAGGGGGGGGGGGGACCCCAGGCCAGGAGGGTACCTTCGCCGCAACCAACCTCGCGTATAAAACAAAATTATGGGAGAAAACATGACCAAACTGTTTAAATATCATGAAAAATCAATCAAACCGGCGACGGTGGCGCCGCCACTCGCCTGTGTGTTTGTGCGTATATTTGAAGAGATTTGTGTGATGTGATGATCGCACGCCAATGTTTGTTCTGTGTGTGTGTTTGCGTTTATGACCTAAGACGACGACGACTTGAGCTATGGAGACGACGACGGATGATGATGATGGGTGATGCGCTAAGCCGAGCGTGAAATAAGTGACGTGATCGCGTGAAATATATCATTGTCGCCCTTTTCGGCTGTAACACACACTCAAATATCAACGAACTCCACCGGCGGTGACGATGAGGAAGGTGTGCCATCCTAGATCGGGTATTTATCTATGCATCATCGGGCGGCAGAGGGTGGATTGGTGTTGATCTGGAACGGACTGAACCGCGTGATAAACTGAAGGCATTAATCGTCTGTGAGCATGATTACCGTCTAGTTGTTGACTGATGATCTCATCAAAAATCAATAGCTGAGTTATATTTATCATAAACGGTTAATTCCCGAAATCGTGAATTGTGTTCATGAATATGAAATTAAAGTGCAAATTCACCATACTTATGAATACATTTCTTCATGGTTCTTAAATTCATGAGCACAATTCAGATTTCGGGAATTGATTTTTTTTTGTGAACTGAATAAATGAATAAATGGAACACAAATTATTATTCCAACTTGCGTTATTTGAACCATCTACGAAAATTTTGTTACGAAAATTTTGTTGGAATGAGAGTTTCGATTTTTTTTATTTTGTTCTTTTTTTTCATGCATTCCCTATGACCTGCAAGTCATTTTGCATCATTAGTTTTTTATTTTCATACAGGTCTCCATATATCATACAGGCTGGTCATATTTGCAAATATATAACTCGAAAAGAGTATTTCTGATCGATTAGGTGTGTTTGGCAAAGTTGTACGTTATGATTGGGATTCATTTAATTACACGGAATAAAATCATATTTCTTGTTTCCTTTTCAAAATGTCCTATGCGTAAAGGAAACCCACGGCTCATTGGTTGTAATCTAGATTTCTTAATTTCACTTTTCACTGAATGTTGAATTTAAAACAATGTTTTCAATAAATATGAATACACATGGCTTTATAAAATAAAGGATTTTCCAAACCATTTCATATGTATACAGGAATTCCATTTGAATAGAGTCTAAACCGAAAAAAAGTTCTCCGATCGGGCTCAAAATTTTTCTGGGGTTTCCTTTGCCAAAATAATTAGACCTGTATTTTTTTTTGTTCGGCCATTAAGATGACCTACATCGTGCTAGGGCGGTTCAAAAAATGGCAATTTTCGTAATTTTTCGCAAAAACCACTTTTTTTTTTAAAACATATCTCCCCGTCATTTCATCCGACGCAAAAAAAGGTGATTAGTTTGGCTATTTGGGCAGTTCTATCAGATTTCGGTCATTCGATTTTTTTTGTATTTTTTAATCCGACTGAAATTTTTTTGGTGCCTTCCGTATGCCCAAAGAAGCCATTTTGCATCATTTGTCCATATAAATTTCCATACAAATTTGGCAGCTGTCCATACAAAAATGATATATGAAAATTCAAAAATCTGTATCTTTTGAAGGAATGTTTTGATCGATTTGGTGTCTTCGGCAAAGTTGTAGGTATGGATAAGGACTACACTGAAAAAAATTTATACACGGTAAATTTTTTTGGTGATTTTTAATTTAACTTTTTGTCACTAAAATTTGATTTGCAAAAACAAAATGTTTTTATTTTTTTTATTTTCTGATATGTTTCAGGGGACATAAAATGCCAACTTTTTAGAAATTTCCAGGTTGTGCAAAAAAATCTTTGACCGAGTTATAAATTTTTGAATCAATCCTGATTTTTTTTCAAAAAATCGTAATATGTGGTCCGTAATTATGGTCCGATTTTCAATGTTAAAATATGAAACATTCGTGAAATTTTCTGATCTTTTCGAAAAAAAAATTTTCAAAATTTTCAAAGCAAGACTAACATTTCAAATGGGCTAAACATTCAATATTAGGCCCTTTAAAATGTTAGTTTTGATTTAAACATTTTGGAAATATTTATTTCGAAAAGATCAGAAAATTTCACGACATTTTCATGTTTTAACGGACCATAAGTTGCTGAGATATCGACATTATAAAATGGTGGATTGTTTGGGTGAGACATCAAATTTCCTGCTTTTTAAGCCTTTGCATGGCAATGTCTCAGCAACTAAGGGTCGTATCAACAAAGTTCAAAAAAGCTAAATATAGAGAATTTTCTCAGCGCTTCAAAACTATTTTTTTTTCAAAAGTGAGCAATCATGTGCACTTAAAAAAAATGAAAAACTGCGACTACTTTCAAAGAATGAATATAACTTGAAATGGCTATAACTTGAAAACGGTGCACTTTATGAAAATTTCACTGAAGTACTTTTTAATTGCAAATTTTATTTTACATCGAAAAATGATATTGAAAAAAAATTGCGACCAATATTTCGATTTTTTGAAAAAATCAGTATTGGTTCACAAAATTCATAACTCAGTCAAAGATTTTTTGCACAACCTGGAAATTTTTGAGAAGTTGGCATTTTATGTCCTCTAAAACATATCAAAAAATAAAAAAATAAAAATAGTGTGTTTTTGCAAATCAAGTTTTAGTGACAAAAAGTTAAATTGAAAATCACCAAAAATTTTTTACCGTGTATCATTTTTTTTCAGTGTAATCGTTATCCATACCTACAACTTTGCCGAAGACACCACATCGATCAAAAAGTTCCTTCAAAAGATACAGATTTTTGAATTTTCATATATCATTTTTGTATGGACAGCTGCCAAATTTGTATGGAAATTTATATGGACAAACTAATGATGCAAAATGGCTTCTTTCGGCATACCGAAGGCACCAAAATGTTTCAGCTGGATAAAAAATACAAAAATTAAAATTAAAAAAAGGTCGATTTCGTAGAGAACTGCTCATTTGAGAAAAATAGCAAGAAGTTTCAAAAATCTAGCGTATCATTTGAAAAAGTCTTGTGAAAACTAAAATGGCGTTTTGATCGTGTCTGGACCAACGAGCCTATGTCTTTTGTCGGATTCCTCGGAAAATTTCACACAACATGTTTAAAAATTGGCGATGTCGAACCGTACGTTTCGCAAAAACAGAAAAATGACGAAATCGGCAAAAATCAACTATTTTCACTAAAATTGCGATAACTTCAAAAGTTCAGCGATGACATATACATGAAAGGGTACCAAAAGTTGCGCTGAAAAAACTCAGTCTTTATTTTCAAAAAATCATGTCTCGGAAACGTACGGTTTGACATCGCCAATTTTTAAATATGTTATGTGAAATTTTCCGAAGAATCCGATAAAACATATTTTCAGACTTTTTCAAATGTTAAGCTAGATTTTTGAATATTCTTACTATTTTTCTCTAATAACCAAACTAATCGACTTTCTTTTGCGTATTAGACAGCTAAAATCGGATAAAATGATGCGGAGATATATTTTTTTGAAAAAAGTGGTTTGACGAAAATTTCTTTCGAACCACCCTAGAACGAACAAAAAAATACGGGTCAAATTATTTTGGCCAAGGAGCCCCCAGAAAATGTCTTAGCCCGATCGGAGAACTTTTTTTTCGGTTTAGGCTCTTTTCAAATGGAATTGCTGTATATATATTATTTTAAAATTAGAACCTAGACAACAACTTTTAAACACCTTTTTGCTTACCTTATTTACAAATTATTTTCAAATGAAAAATATCTTAAATTTTAAATGCAAACTAAGATTTAACATTGTTTATTAGTTTGAATTGTAGACCAACTTCTTACAAAACATATTACTCACCTTGGGTGAGTGACAGACTTTTTTTTAGTTCAATTATTCAATAAAAAATAAATTGTATTATAATATTTAAAAATCAAAATTGAATATATTTGACGAGACATCATGTTCTGTGCCAAATCCAACTATCTGAAACCTTCAAAAATCCTCATGAAATAATCAAGAATTGAACCAGTGCAAGACTACGCCGTGTTCAACTGTCAACACCCCAACGCCCCACACCATCCGTCATCTTCATCATCATTATCGCAAAACGTCTCAAGATTTGACTGCCTCTTCATCCACATTCGAATCTCGCATTTTATCCCCGTGTCTGCCCGGCAAACAATTGCTCCTCACTCGCGTTCAGTTCCATTATTTATTTATAAAATAATTGTATCGAAAATGAAAAATTAATTTCTGATATCATGCTCATAAATACCACGGGCCGGCCACGATGGCGGCAGGTCGTCGTCGGTCGTTGAAGTCGCCGGCTTAAACCGGGAAGGCTCTAGGGTGGTCAGAATTTAATAAACTGGTTGGGATTATTCAAATCAACTAATTAATTAAGAAAACTTTACAGCAGTGTTGCCAAGCTTTTTGAAAAATTCTCAAATTATTTCGATCACCCTAACGAGATGCGATGAAGCGAAGCTTACAGTATGATTGGTTAGCGGCGGCGTCCAAGTCGTCGTCCCGGAGTGACCGACCGTCGCCACACGGCAAGTCACGCTGGCCCCGTGACCCGCCGTCACGGCACCCACACCGGCCTGGCGCGGGCTGTTTTATGGCCTTCAGGGGTCGAAATTCCTGTTTTCTGATTGTTAACTTCATTGGAGTGAGATGAGCGAGCTGTGCATTGTGGTATCATTGAGTGGCGTAACTTGTGGAAGGCCCCCTTTCGGTGAGGGGTTACGCGAATTTCGATTAGTAAACTCCCTAATTATCCGATTCGAAAGGTGTCTAGGCCTCCTACAGCCACCAGATGACAGTTGACCACGCCACCACTGTTATCCGTCCAAGACAAGACACCGCAGCCGGTATCCCAAGTGAGACCGGCGCGCCGCACTGTCCAAATGGGAGGACGACGCCAGGCTGGCCGTCGCGGCAGGTCATATCAAGCCCACTGGAAGCAACACTTGGCCAATACGACGACTTCAAGCAGGAGAAGGTGCCCCAAGGAAGCGATCTCCCCCCGTTGTTGAATGGGATCGCTAGGTAGGGTACCGTAGAACCCTGATGATTCGACAGCTTTATCGAAGAAATTGAAAACATGTGATTAAGCTTCTAAAATTCAACTGTCATAAAAGAATCTGATGATCAAGGTTCCCACTTTCGTTTGACTGCAGCCCGCTCCAGCGGTGTTCTACGGTAGCCCGAGTGGAAACAAGAGCAGAATATCGTTGCGGGGAAGTCGCCGGCACGGCAAGAGACGACGCCGACCCGAAGATGATGAACCGATCAAGGGACGAGGGAAGGGGGTCGATCCGCTGTCTGGTGGCGCGCGCCTGATGGCGCTTACGCTGACGACGACGACGACGGTGGAGGAATCCCTTGAAGCGCCAGCCAAGCCACATGGTGCACTCGCTGGGTTTGAGATTTTACTCTCGATTTTTACTTTTTCGTTGCGGTTGTGCTCTTTTTGGAGGTCTTCGCGTATTTTTGGAGTGATCGTGGAGTGGTTGCGTGAGTTTTAAGCGATGATGTCGGGAAGAGGATTGGATGGGTTGGGGAGTACCTAGCAGGGCAGGGTGATGTTTGTATTAGTATCGGAAACACATTCACCCAATTCCGTGAAATCAAAATACTTGTCATATTCTGTTCTAGTTAAACTACAGAAATTTAATCAAATCAAATAAAAGTGCATTTTGAATTTTAAGTTCTTTTTTCTAAAAACTGATACACACCAATTTTTTTTTTCGCTGAAAATCAGTAAACTTTCACTGAATTTTCATCAACTGGAATTTCAGTAAATGATTCGGTAATTTAGATTTTAGAGAATTCTCATTTAGTTATTATTTGTGTCTTCGACAGATGATATTGAAACAACAGCCTGTCCTGCTGAAGTCAGTTGATGTTTACAAAACCACATTATCCCGTTTGCATTGTTTTGCTTGACTTGCTGAAGATTTAGCATTCGTTTCAGATATTTTTTTCGAAAATATTCGACATTTTTGTTTTTTGCAATATCAGTATCAAATGATCGGGATTTTTTTCATATATTTCGAAAACAATTATTATTTTTTTCTTGAAAATGTTAAAAAAATTCACAAAACTACGTATTTTATTAAAAATTTTAGTTTTTGCATATCAAATGATCTTGAATTTTTCATACATTTCAACAGTGATTACCCAATATTTGAAAATACACAAAAAATATGTTTAAGAAAAAATAATTATAATTTCAGTTTTTTCTATATGCGTATCAAATGATCGGAAATTTTGCATAACTTTCGATTTTTATAATAGGTATTTTGAGAATATGTACTATTTTTTCACTAAACTACGTATTTTCAAATAAAAACTCTAAATTTTTTACAGGCAATGATACTTTTTTTTTATGAAAAATACTCAAAATTAATGTGGTTTGGTTGAGCGTTTTAACAGAATGCATTACTGTGAATGTAAAGAGACGAGTTGTTCTTCTAATATTTCTTATAGAAAAAAATATAAAGATGTTTGTATCAGGGCTGCGGAGTCGGGTCATATTTCAAACGACTCCGACTCCGACTCTGACTCCGACTCCGGCTTTCTCAGATTAGCTGACTCCGACTCCGACTCCGGCTCCGGCTTTGAACAAATCGTTGGCTCCGACTCCGACTCCGATTCCACATGTTTTTAAATGTTTCAAAAGTTAGTTATATATTATTAGTTAATTATTTTTAAAACATTGATAAATAGGATTATTTAAATACTCTCTAAGCGTCATGTTTTTCTCAAGAAAAATAAGTTAAGTAAAAGTAAAGTAAAGTAAATAAATGGAAAAAAGTTTCTAGGTTACAAGTTTTATACGTTATGGAAACAGAAATCAAAAAATATCTTCAGTTTTAGAGGCATTTTGAGAAGAACAGTTTTGTAAGTAAATTTGGATTTACTTGCTTAACCTCAAATTTGAAATTTGTTCAAAGCTAATAAATTTAAATAATGAATTGTTATTTTTGAATGAATAACTAAAAGAAATATGGCCTTAATGATCTATTGAACATTAAAATTCAATTTGCTCACTTTCAGGCTGACATTTGTAACAGGCACCTTGTTTTTCAAATGACAATTTTAAACGAAACTTTTTTTTTGTTTTTTTAAAGGCGTACATGGACATCACGCCATGGCTGAAGGAGATTATTATTGCAAATCAATGTATCTAAACAATTTCTTCGTGGAAAGGACGCTTAAGATGTCCTTTTCAAATATCTGTGACATGGAAAATATTTTAACCTGGAAAT
This sequence comes from Culex pipiens pallens, assembly GCF_016801865.2. NCBI lineage: Eukaryota > Metazoa > Arthropoda > Insecta > Diptera > Culicidae > Culex > Culex pipiens. The sequence goes on from NW_026292832.1 coordinate 26,367, forward strand.
TTTTAATTTATTTTGATTTTAAAATTTTATAAACTTTATAAAGGAGGTGCACGATACTTCGTGAATCTTCACCTAAAACGAAGCTTTATGGATGATCTTGCGCCTCCATCAAAATATATGAAAAAACTTAAAATATAATAAAAAACAAATATCCACAAGTAAAATATTTTCTAGGTCACAAATATTTCATTTTTTAAGGTACATTGATTTGCAATGATTATCACCTTCCGTCATATTGGCGTAAGACATACAGTATGAAAAAATTCGTACCAGTTGATAATATTTTGGTTCTGTGTTTTTTATTTATAATTTTTGAAAAATAAATTAAAATCCTTTTCTTTCTACACATTTTTTTATTAGTTCATTTTTGTACTGAATTCTTGAGATAATTTGCAACGATATCAAAATAGTTTACCTAAAATCAACATCAACAATCAATGATTATTTCAAATTTGTTGCAACTTCTTTTGACATTTTTTGTTAGTTTAAATTATTTTAAATGCAACACTTTGATTTTCTTGTACTCAGTTATAAACAAAATGCGCATGTTGAGTTCCAAGTAAGAGATTGTTATTATCGTTGATTATTTGTTACAAAAGTTAAACTGTCAGTGACTCTTTTTCGATCTGCAAAAAAAGTGATTCCGACTCCGACTCCGACTCCGCAGCCCTGGTTTTATGGTATCACAAATTGAAATCAATTTTGTGAAAATGTACCAAATTCATCACAACAAAAATATTTTTAAAACTCAATACTTTTCCGTTACCTGCAGCAACTTCTCTCTCTCATCGGTGGCAACTCGAGAGCAGGGCAGTGATTAAAAGTTCAAAACGATCCTCACAAAGCCAAGAGGAGGAGCAACATCAGGCGCACCAAACTTCAACTCCCGAAACAAACCCCGGGCAGCAGCAGAAGTGCAACCGACGATGCAACAAGACGAACAAGAATGCATCGAAAACAACTTGTTAAGCGCCACCGGACGACCGACGGTGGCGCCAACTGGCGAAGGAAGAGAGCGAGAGAGAGAGGGTCAATCAAATCGCATATGATGGGAAATAAATGCGTTTCTGGTCTCGGGTTCTGTCAGTCAGTCAGCCAGCCATTCGGCGACGACTGAGAGAGTTACGATCGCAATCAGTGTGTGTAAACATACAAAGTACGCGATCCGGGGGAGGTTTGGGGAATTGGCCCATTAGGGTGATCTTTGTTGTTTTGAAAAATTAGGATCGTTTTAAAAAAGTTGATTCGTGGATTTGTTAAGTTCTTATGAAACATTAAAAATATTTGAACATTTTAATTGCAAAAAAAAGTTAGAGAGATCAGAGTTCAATTAATCAGAGGCCACCCTAATAATCAACATGTTCCACATACTCGATCTTCCAGAATCAATTCGTAACGCTACAACTTGATGTTCGCATAGTCAGGAATTTGAGTCATGATTGGACGGGCTGATTTGTGCGACAATTCGCATGACAACCTGGTGACATTTCTGGGCATATTATGAGGTACCTCCGCCACTGGAATGGGAAATGTCTGTCGTGAGAATTGATAATGGTGGTGGAAAATATGCTGCTGCTGGGAAATGGACCGGGTGACGTGGGAAATTTGGTGGGAAAATGGTTTTTATAGAAGTGGTTTAAAATTTAATTGTTCGCATTTTTTTTTTTAGAAAATAACTGAACATTTATTACTTTTTTATTGGAAAGGTATAATTCAAAATAAAATGAAGAATATTTTTATCTTTCAAGTCACCTTTTAAATAAATTTCAGATTTTTTTCTGATTCCCGTAAAAGTAAAAAAATACCACCTTTTTTGTTTTCTGTTCTAATTATGAACAAATTTTAGATTTCGTTACAAATTATATCATTTTTGTCTATTGATTTCAATATTAGTTTTTGTAAAGAGAGATAAAAAACCTTAAAAAATATTTGAATGGGCTAAATGTCGCAGAAAACTTTTTTACTCATTTTGGCTGGACAAGATTGTTAAATTTTGCTTTGATATGAAATTCAATAAAATGTTTACTGATAAAACAGAAGCAAATCATGGATCACTTTTAAGCTTTATTAATCGAATATTAAAGAAGCAGTTCAATAAATGAGAATACGCATGCCCTACATTTTGTTTCAAAATATAAATTGAGCCCATCCATCAACCAGGTTGATTTTTTTTTTGACAAATTGAGAGATTTTTTTGTCACGTTCAAATTTAGTGAAGATTTATTTTAGTTTATTTTCATGCTTCATCAATCATTATTGTGGGGCACCGTATGGGCCTTCATGAATGCACTCTGAATAATCCCGCCTGTCAGTTGACGAACAGGCGGGTTTACACCAACTGTAGCCGAGAGCAATGACAGCAGTAAGGGAACACGAACGTGTGTGTCTACCGAGGTAGCTCGGCCTCTTTCGGTCGGCAGCCTTTGGACGAAGCGGACGTAGGTAAGCGTTCGCTCTCTCGACGGCTCGGGGCAATTCCTGCTGACGGTGGCCAGTTTCCACATTGGCGATCCTGCCAGGAGCACCACAATTGATGGTGCTTCTGGAGAAGTAAAAATAATTAGTTCAAAATTTGGAATTGCCCTGAGTTTAGTCGAAAGTTTTGGTTTTTCTAGTGGATCATATTAGTGGACGTGGTGTGTTTTGTTCAAAGTGGAGATTGTTTTTTGGACAGAACCGCGTGGCGCGAGGGTACCTCCGCCGAGTTTGTTTGGGGTACGTTTGGCAGCGGTATGTTTGGACCGTTTTTGGATTGACGCGCTGTGACAGCCGTCGAGAAGTTTCCGGCGCGCTGTGACAGCCGTCGAGGAGTTTTTTGGCGTGCAGGGACTGCCGTCAAGGATAATGTTTTGACAGAACTGGCGCGCTGTGTCAGCCGCCGAGGTTAGTGTTTTGTTTACACCGACGCGCTGTGACAGCCGTCGAGGATAATGTTTTGACAGAACTGGCGCGCTGTGACAGCCGCCGAGGTTAGTGTCTTGTTTACACCGACGCGCTGTGACAGCCGTCGAGGTGTTTCCGGCGCGCTGGGACAGCCGTCGAGGAGTTTGCGGCGTGCAGGGACTGCCGTCGAGGAGTTTCCGGCGCGCTGTGACGGCCGTCGAGGAGTTTTTTGGCGTGCAGGGACTGCCGTCAAGGATAATGTTTTGACAGAACTGGCGCGCTGTGACAGCCGCCGAGGTTAGTGTTTTGTTTACACCGGCGCGCTGTGACAGCCGTCGAGGATAATGTTTTCACAGAACTGGCGCGCTGTGACAGCCGCCGAGGTTAGTGTCTTGTTTACACCGACGCGCTGTGACAGCCGTCGAGGTGTTTCCGGCGCGCTGGGACAGCCGTCGAGGAGTTTGCGGCGTGCAGGGACTGCCGTCGAGGATAATGTTTTGACAGAACTGGCGCGCTGTGACAGCCGCCGAGGTTAGTGTTTTGTTTACACCGACGCGCTGTGACAGCCGTCGAGGTGTTTCTGGCGCGCTGGGACAGCCGTCGAGGAGTTTGCGGCGTGCAGGGACTGCCGTCGAGGAGTTTCCGGCGCGCTGTGACGGCCGTCGAGGAGTTTCTGGCGCGCTGTGACAGCCGTCGAGGAGTTTTCGGCGTGCGGGGACTGCCGTCGAGGATAATGTTTTAACAGAACTGGCGCGCTGTGACAGCCGCCGAGGTTAGTGTTTTGTTTACACCGACGCGCTGTGACAGCCGTCGAGGAGTTTCCGGCGCGCTGAGACGGCCGTCGAGGAGTTTCAGGCGCGCTGTGACGGCCGTCGAGGAGTTGCTGGCGCGCTGTGGCAGCCGTCGAGGATAATGTTTTGATGGAACTGGCGCGCTGTGACAGCCGTCGAGACTTTATTGTTTTGTTTATTCAGGAGTGCCCAACCTTTTGGCCCTGTTTTTCATATAATTATTTTTTTAGAGTTCTTTTAAAGTAATAAAAATAAACTGGTGTTGCAAATAAGATTAAAGTATCTTGATTTTAAGAAAGATAAAACAAAGCTTTCAAATATTTGTTCGTATTTAGTTTTGTTAAAAAAAAACATGTATTGTAATTGTTTATGGAAAAAAAATATTTATATATATTTATATATTTTCTGCTTCCTGATTTTTTTTTTGACTTTTTTTTGAGATATTTTTCAATATTTTTAAATTTTCTGCAGCGATCTTAATTTTTTTTTGTATTCCCAATTTGCTTTTTTTGTAAAGTTGTACTTAATCATTGCATTTTTTCATGCCTACTCAGCTTATATTTTTTTAAGCACTAAATTTACCGTTGGGGGGCGGATGAAATGGCTTCACGAACCGGGCGTTGGGCAGGCTTGGTTTACACCGACGCGCTGTGACAGCCGTCGAGGAATTTACGGCGAGCAGGGACTGCCGCCGAGGTAATTGTTTTGATTGTGCCGGCATGCTGTGACAGCCACCGAAGTTTGCTTGAGAAGCAATTGATGTGTGTTTTGATGCATTTCCGATGTGCTTTGGCATCCGCATTGGCATTGACATTGACTTTTGGAGTACTTCGACCTCTCGATTGTTTTGGTGGTCGAATGATCCGATTCTTTAAAGTGATTTTCCAGAATGACCGGAATTGTAACGATATTTGTTTTGATTGGAACCGCGTGTTTGAGAGACTTCTGTTTCCATTGGTTCGGCGAGTTGTGGCAACTGTCAGGTTTGTTTACTTTGTTTTGGCCCGTTTGGAAGGCCCTCGCGATCGCGATTGTTCCAGTGGCCTGGTGCGTCATGCAAGTATATGTTGGCATTGTCCAGGCAAGGACGGGAGTTGTTGTATTTGTTTGGATTGATCCACACGGGCGTGACAAGACAATTTAGTGACAATTTGATATTAAAGCACACACTGCTCCTGGTAAGGATTCCTTACTAAGGAACCGGTCAATGAAAATTTCAAATTGGCAGCAGGTGCAGAGAAAGCAGCACCTTTTGCGTATGTTTGGATAAAATGATGATTGTGTTAAAAAAACTAGCAAAGAAATCAAACGATAAAAATTATGGAAAGCTAGATGACAGAATTCGATTGTCGGTAGTCTGTCTGTCTGGAGAGATAAGCGTACATGCAGTACATTTAAAAAATATATATTTTTGATGTCATCACGGGACAGATTAAAATCAAACAGGGAAGCTACAAACATAATTACCTGTGCAGTTCACTAAACGCGCTCCGCTTCGGCGGATAGGAACACGCAAGATCGGGTGTTGCGAAGCGTTCGGAGCTGGACCGTCATGTCCAGTCCTCGAAAAACAGCTGGGCACTGCAATCTTGAGGTCAAAGCGTCGGAGATTACGAGTGGACGACTGACGTCTCTTTATATCGGTTTTTCGTAGCTAGCAAACGAAATGGATTCCGCCAGGGGAGTCGACGGAGCGCGAACGGGATGAATCAATCAATCAATCCGCACCGCACTGTTCTTGTACTAGGAGCTTCATATGGTAGAACAGTACTCCAGCGTTGAACAGACCAAAGCGCAGTAGAGAGAGTCTTCAAGCAGTAGATATCCGTAAAACTTTTTGCTGCACGGAAGATAAAGCAGAGCTGTCGCGAAGCTTTGAAAACCATGAAGGAGATGTGCAGCTCGTATGTGAGTTCCATGTCAAGAGGCACGCTAAAGTTCTTGACACAGTTCTCCAAAGGGAAATGTGCCGCAGATATGGGTTGCGTTTCTGGACAAGATAATGACAGAGCACTTGGTGGGGTTGACAACCATGCGGTTTGTTTTTGTTGTTTATGGCCGATAATTATCAACTATAAACAGTGGATCGACACTCTCGATTTTAGGGTGGACTTTACAAAATTCAACTGGTGCTAAAGAATGGAAAAAAGTAGTTGCAAATCCTGAGCATCAAGATGCGGAATTATTGTTCAGTTGACTTAATAATTTATAATTGCCGGGCAGGTGGTGTCGGAGTAAGCGTGGTTTTCTCTCACCCAGTTGGCCTGGGTTCGATTCCAGAAGGTCCCGGTGGCATTTTTCGAGACGAGACTTGTCTGACGGGGAACGGAGAAGTAAATGTTGGTCCCGGATTAGAAGGAGATAAGTGAGTGGTTCGAACTAGAAACTATTGCTACGATATATGCGTCATTGCAAAATTTTACATTTTTTTTCTGTTGTGTCTGGAAGGTTTTGATGACAACCAGTCATGCATCAGCACTAAGAGCTCTTCTTAATGGCACTTAACTGGGCCTGAGGGAGAGGAGCTAATCAATCGAAATAGCAAATTTTGAGAAATGCATAATAGCACGGTCTTGGAAAATCTTGGCAGACCTAAAACTGTGACTCAAAGTGTGACTCAAGTTTGATTGAATCTTCTTCTCACTCATAAGTTCCATTTTTTTGTGCGTTGCACAAGAATATACATAACCTCCGCAGCTGTGAACATTTTTTTTTTCTTTGTTTTTTCCCGAGGGAAGAAGGGAGATGTGGGGCACCGTATGGGCCTTCATGAATGCACTCTGAATAATCCCGCCTGTCAGTTGACGAACAGGCGGGTTTACACCAACTGTAGCCGAGAGCAATGACAGCTGTAAGGGAACACGAACGTGTGTGTCTACCGAGGTAGCTCGGCCTCTTTCGGTCGGCAGCCTTTGGACGAAGCGGACGTAGGTAAGCGTTCGCTCTCTCGACGGCTCGGGGCAATTCCTGCTGACGGTGGCCAGTTTCCACAATTATATATGAAGCAAAAAAAGTAGTTTCTTTGATTTTAGCATAAGATTTTCAGAATTATTTTAACATTTTTCACGTTCCGCGAAATTTGCTTTAAATGTTGTGTTTTGAAATTGAGGTCCCCGTGAAATTTACTATTTTAGAGCGTGAAAAATCACTAAGCCTAATCATATGTTTATGTGGATTTATTTGAACGACGCGGACCTATTTTGAATGATCATGTAAAATGTCCCGTTGATCATTATCAAAGTGATTTTATAAGGGATATATTTTTTTTAAATGAAAGTTTATTTTTTTCAAAAATCATTTTCATTGAAACAATTTTACACGTTTCTATGAGAGTGAAACTAGTGAAAATGAGAGTAAAACTAGTGAAATTCATTCAAATTTAACTTAGGTAAAAACTGTAATTTTAAAAAATATTAGTAAATAGTCCATACTAGTTGAAAAGTCGTAATGATTTTTTTATAAACTGATCCTAAAACTTACTTTGCACTTAAAAATCTCCTCAGGTTTGAAAATCATAACAGTTGGAAAAATAAAGACTATCATCTGATTCAGGCAGATGTCAAAATCGGAGTAATTCTGATGCGAATATTTTTCAAAACTTTTGGCACCCCAATCCCACAAACAATATTTTTTCATAAACAACTCCAAATGATCAATGGAAGTTTAAGTGCAATCATAGAAATCAGGTAAATCTCTGTGAATTATTTTATACATGTTCGGTTTATTTCGAAATAATTTGAATACTAGTGAATTTCTGATGAACTTTCCCTCAAAAAGTGTTTTTTCACTAGAATGTTTTTTTTTCGTCGAATCTTACTTTTCTTGAAAATAATGATTGCAAATCAAGTGTACGGATGAATAATACATTTTCTTAAAAAAATTTCATTGAAATGTTGACATTAATGTTTGTAACTTCAATTTTTATATTGATTCCTTCCCTCGAGCATGGCCAAGAGCCGAGGGACATTTTTTTTAAATATTTGCATCGGCCTCATTGTTGTAAAATAATTTCATTACATAAATTATCAAATTTAATATCACCATTTTCAAAAACAAACAAAAATATATTTAACTAAAAACCTATTTTTTACTTATACTAATAATACCAAATAATACTTTAAACAATAAAATCAACGAAACTGTTCGAAAACTGCCATTTTTTGATTTTTTTCAAATAACGAAGGTGTTTAAAAATTAAAAGGGATTTCAAAAACTTTAACGGATAGATGTATTTGTTTGTCTTTTAAACTAAAATAACGTAATTTAATTTTTTAATAAAATATTTTGTGCATTTTGCCCGCCAGCTCATTTGAGCTTCAAATTTGGTCCGGCATCCAAAAACTTTGAGCACGTCTGTTTTAAATTATAAATATTATTTAACTTAATTTCGTTACAGTCTGCAAAAAAAAAGATCGTTTGACTTTGTTCAAAACTATTTCAATCCTACGAGTATCAACTACACAGATAAAAGATATAAAATAAAAAAAACAATGTGTTTTTTTTTTAACAAAAGCGAATGTATAAATTTGTATTTATTAACAGCTGTTTTCTTTCTCTTTATTTTCAGGTAATTTGGCAGTTTCTATAAATATCCGCGGTAGAAATCTTTTAATTCGTCAATCATCCATCCGCACCGTTGAACCCCGTAAGTGTTTGCTGCATTGTTTATCTACGCCATCGGCAAATATGCCGGAATCTGTTTACAATCAGTCCATTCCCACGGGTTTGGCTATGCACGTTGGCTGGGGTGTGATGTACAACCAAATATCTCTCATTCCGGAATCCCGCGGGTTGCGGGTCGGTGGGTATTATGGAGCACATTCCACGTGCCCCGAACTATGAATGGAATCCCGCACACGCTAAATTGATTGTTTTTGGATGCTCTCCTAATTGACTGAACCGCGCGGCGCTCTGATGAGCGGATACGAACTCTTTCGCAAAGCTGAAAATTCCTGAACCTTCGCCACGTCTGAAAATGAAAGGAAAATAAACAGCTCGCTCGGATCAGCTGCAACGAGAATTTGTTGGGGGAGGATGAACTTCGGTTTACACATTTGATGCAGGGAGATTTATTTGCACAAAACAGTTAACTCCTCTGTGTAACTAATTACATTAAAGTGAGAAAAGCTTACGTCATTGTTTCAGGCCGCAAGCGAACTCCATAGATCATATCGGTATCGAATGGGAAATCGATTACAACAAGTAATGTCAATGTTCACTAATAAATGGCGGGAAATTTGATTTATTGGGCATCCAGTGGTGATCACCTGCAGGCGACCATTAGGTTATCGGGTGTATAAATGACGGAAGATATCATTGTCGTATGTGGTGTTATAGCTCTATGAGGGGAAAAATAGAAATGACTCACAGAAACGTGTAAGCTCGAGGCGTATGCAGAATTCTAGTTACGAGAGTCCGGTGGTTCTGAATTTAGTGAATCAAATAAAAAATGGTGAAAATTGAAAATTTGCTTACCTAAAAAAAATTTTTTTTTTCATAAATGGCCACCATTTAAAAAAGTCGAAAGCAGCATGTTTTTAGTTAAAATCAAAGTTTGGCCATTATTTGAAAACGGAACACTTTATCAATATTTCATTAAAGTATTTTTTGATTGAACAATTCTTTATTAAAACTGGAAATGGATTTTATTCGTATTTTTTTATTTGGCTCAAACTTTATGGAGTCTTCCCTATGACCAAAGAAGCCATTTTGGGTCATTGGTTCACCCATACAATTCTTCATACAATTTTGGCAGCTTTCCAGTGTCCATGCAAAAATGGTACTTAAATATTCAAAAATCTGTAACTTTTGAAGTAATTTTATGATCGATTTGGTGTCTTTGGCAAAGTTGTAGGTATTCAAAAATAAGTACAAGAAAAACGAAATTGCTGTTTTTTTCTAAAAAAACTTTTTTTTTACAAAAACTAATATGCTTAAAATTCTTAGTTTTTGTTTGTCGAAATTTTTCCAAATAATGATTTTTGGAAAAAGTCGATATTTTATGCATTATTTTTTTGTTTACTCCATTTTTATGTAAAATTTAATTTGCAATCGTAAAATACTTTAATTTTTTTAAAGATATTGCCACAGAAAGTTTGATTTCGGTGAAATATTTGCAGCTTTTCGATTTTTAAAAATAGCGTTTCTGAAAAAAAAGTTCAGAAAAACTTTAAGAAGAAGAAGAAACAAGAATACTGAATTTCTAAGTCTCATCCAAACAATCCTAAATTTTCTAATTCCGATGTCTCAGCAACTAATAGACCGATTTTGCCTTCCTCACTGAGGTAAGGCTATAATCCTGCTCTGAAAATGAACTTTTGATTAAAAGCTCCTAGACCCACCTTCATGTATACATATCGACTCAGAATCGAAAACTGAACAAATGTCTGTGTGTGTGTATGTGTGTGTGTGTATGTGTGTGTGTATGTGTGTGTATGTATGTATGTGACCAAAATTCTCACTGAGTTTTCTCAGCACTGGCTGAACCGATTTTGACCAAACCTGTTGCATTCGACTTGGTTTAGGGTCCCATACATCGCTATTGAATTGTTTGAAGTTTCGATAAGTAGTTCAAAAGTTATGTATAAAAATATGTTTTCATAAATATCCGGATCTCAATTATATGCATGTAAACGATGTCCGGATCCATCATCCGACCCATCGTTGGTTAGGTAATTGAAAGGGCTTTCCAATGAGTCCAAAACATTGAAGATCTGGCAACCCTGTCTCGAGTTATTACCACATAAGTGATATATATGTACTTTTTTGAAGCCGGATCTCACTTAAATGTATGTAAACGATGTCCTGATCCATCATCCGACCCATCGTTGGTTAGATAATTGAAAGGCCTTTCCAATGAGTACAAAACATTGAAGATCTGGCAACCCTGCCTCGAGTTATTACCACATAAGTGATATTTATGTACTTTTTTGAAGCCGGATCTCACTTAAATGTATGTAAACTATGTCCGGATCCATCATCCGACCCATCGTTGGTTAGGTAATTGAAAGGGCTTTCCAATGAGTCTAAAACATTGAAGATCTGGCAACCCTGTCTCGTGTTATTACCACTTCAGTGAAATTTATGTACTTTTTGAAGCCGGATCTCACTTAAATGTATGTAAACTATGTCCGGATCCATCATCCGACCCAACGTTGGTTAGGCAATTGAAAGGCCTTTTCAATGAGTCCAAAACATTGCAGATCTGGCAACCCTGTCTCGAGTTATTACCACATAAGTGATATTTATGCACTTTTTTGAAGCCGGATCCCACTTAAATGTATGTAAACGATGTTCGGATCCATCATCCGACCCATCGTAGGTTAGGCAATTTAAAGGGCTTTCTAATGAGTCCAAAACATTGAAGATCTGGCAACCCTGTCTCGAGTTATTACCACTTCAGTGAAATTTATGTACTTTTTTGAATCCGGATCTCACTTAAATGTATGTAAACGATGTCCGGATCCATCATCCAACCCATCGTTGGTTAGATAATTGAAAGGGCTTTCCAATGAGTCAAAAACATTAAAGATCTGGCAACCCTGTCTCGTGTTATTACCACTTCAGTGAAATTTATGTACTTTTTGAAGCCGGATCTCACTTAAATGTATGTAAACTATGTCCGGATCCATCATCCGACCCATAGTTGGTTAGGCAATTGAAAGGGCTTTCCAAAGAGTCCAAAACATTGAATATCTGGCAACCCTGTCTCGAGTTATTACCACATAAGTGATATTTATGTACTTTTTTGAAGCCGGATCTCACTTAAATGTATGTAAACGATGTCCGGATCCATCATCCGACCCATCGTTGGTTAGGTTATTGAAAAGGCTTTCCAATGAGTCAAAAACATTAAAGATCTGGCCACCCTGTCTCGAGTTATTACCACTTCAGTGAAATTTATGTACTTTTTTGAAGCCGGATCTCACTTAAATGTATGTAAACGATGTCCAGATCCATCATCCGACCCATCGTTGGTTAGGTTATTGAAAAGGCTTTCCAATGAGTCAAAAACATTGAAGATCTGGCAACCCTGTCTCGAGTTATTACCAAATAAGTGATATTTATGTACTTTTTTGAAGCCGGATCTCACTTAAATGTATGTAAACGATGTCCAGATCCATCATCCGACCCATCGTTGGTTAGGTTATTGAAAAGGCTTTCCAATGAGTCAAAAACGTTGAAGATCTGGCAACCCTGTCTCGAGTTATTACCACTTCAGTGAAATTTATGTACTTTTTTGAAGCCGGATCTCACTTAAATGTATGTAAACGATGTCCGGATCCATCATCCGACCCATCGTTGGTTAGGTTATTGAAAGGGCTTTTCAATGAGTCAAAAACATTGAAGATCTGGCAACCCTGTCTCGAGTGATTACCACTTCAGTGAAATTTATGTACTTTTTTGAAGCCGGATCTCACTTAAATGTATGTAAACGATGTCCGGATCCATCATCCGACCCATCGTTGGTTAGGTTATTGAAAAGGCTTTCCAATGAGTCAAAAACATTGAAGATCTGGCAACCCTGTCTCGAGTTATTACCAAATAAGTGATATTTATGTACTTTTTTGAAGCCGGATCTCACTTAAATGTATGTAAACGATGTCCAGATCCATCATCCGACCCATCGTTGGTTAGGTTATTGAAAAGGCTTTCCAATGAGTCAAAAACATTGAAGATCTGGCAACCCTGTCTCGAGTTATTACCAAATAAGTGATATTTATGTACTTTTTTGAAGCCGGATCTCACTTAAATGTATGTAAACGATGTCCAGATCCATCATCCGACCCATCGTTGGTTAGGTTATTGAAAAGGCTTTCCAATGAGTCAAAAACGTTGAAGATCTGGCAACCCTGTCTCGAGTTATTACCACTTCAGTGAAATTTATGTACTTTTTTGAAGCCGGATCTCACTTAAATGTATGTAAACGATGTCCGGATCCATCATCCGACCCATCGTTGGTTAGGCAATTGAAAGGGCTTTTCAAAGAGTCCAAAACATTGAAGATCTGGCAACCCTGTCTCGAGTTATTACCACATAAGTTATATCTGTGTTCTTTTTTTCTGGATCTAAAAAAATGCTGAAATGTGTGTCCAAACTACTCATATTACCCATTTTTGGTAAAAAGTGAGGAAGGCATCCACTACATAGGTGGATTAAGTTAGTTTTTAATGTTAGAACAGAAACATTCGTGAAATTTTCCACAAACACACAGACAAAAAATCATAACTTGGCTCTGGCTCAAAAGTAGTGGGGTTTTGTACTCTAAAAAATTATAAAAAAATCAAATATTAAAAATTAAAAAAAAATTGGAAAACAGTGTTGTAAATGAGTGATAGAAAAAAACTATCATTTGATGATTCTTGCACCAAAATATCAAAGCGTATAGCGACCGTCACTACAGTTTGTAAGTTCTCTTCTTTTATCTCGTGACTGCCAGCATTATCTTTCTATCGTTCCTTCTATTTTCCTCGATCACGAACATTCGTCAAAGATTCTTTTGTTTGCTCAGGAACCCGCTTCGAAAGAACGTGAGAGGAGGATGACTGTGTAGGCGGGAATGAAAGAGAAAAAGAGAATATCACACGGGATTGTGTAAATACGAGACATAACCCGTCAATTGTTTTTGCTGAAAATATCGTGACGGAAAGAAGGGCTGTGAAAGTTGCGACATGAGATTTCGGGCATGATAATTGTAGTTGAAAGTTTGATCTTTTTTCAACATTTTTAGTTAATTTATTTATTATTTATTTTTTTGTGGAAAAGGTAGTTTAAAAATCGTCAAAAAATCAAAAAAATCTCAGAAAAATACTTCCGATCATTTCTTTCTTTTATAATTTAACAAAATAAATTAAGTTGCTTTGATCGTTTCGCGGGAACCCCTGTCCACGACCCCATAACCGGTAGAGATGTTGAATTGTTAGAACTTTATCAATTTGAAATTTATTGCCATTTCCCGCGGGGGACCCAGATTTGACTAACAGCATTTTCATATCCATCGCTCGCGAGCGGGAGATAAAAAAAAGTCGTGCCCGGTTGATAATCCGGCTGCTGTCCCTTGATAGCGGGGCAGCAATTTGCACTCCATCCAATTGTTACGGCGTGACAGACACTTGTATTCTTGAAGTCTATCCCAAGGGAGCGCTGTGGCCGTGATTTATTGCCAATTTGAATATTTCAAATCACGACGCAATCCCTGCGCGCAACAATTGTCCGCCGGCGGGGAAGAAAAGACAAACAACACGGCGGTCGGTGGACCTTTGCGATACCGGGCCAAGTCGTGTGTGCTGCGGCAGCAGGTTGTCCCAGTTCTGACCTCTGGCTTCCTGCTTAAGTCGCGCGGAGTGACATTTTTCCTTCATTGGATAATCACTTAGTCGGAGTTGGGTGATCTCGTGTGACGCGCATGGTGGGAGATTTTGACGAATTTTGGAAGAAGGTCAAACGTCCTTACTCCTGGAGGTTCTTGGATGACCTAAGAACTACTTTGGAAATGGATACAGTTGAGTTTCAACACCAAAAAAAAAACCAGCCATTTCAGGAAGGTTTGGATCAAGCAAATCAAGGACTTCGGTTATTCGCTATAATGTCCCACTGTTCAATCAGACTGCCGCGCCAACAAGCTGTTATGATTGAACCTAATTGACTTATGTACACTGTCCGTCGTGTCGTCTGAGATTACCCTTTTCTCAATTTACACTTTGCTTGTTGAGTGTCACCTCCGCCAGATTACACAGGCGGGTCGTTTTTATCAATGCCAGACACGATCATTTGATTAGAAGCTGCGCGCAGCAGTGGTACAAGATCACGATGTGATCTCTCCCGTGCCCGGGATCAAAGCTGGGAGTGATTCTTTCAAGGAATGTGTCTGGACTGCTATTTCATCAGAATCTACGAGAATCGTTGATGTGAGTCACCTGGATTCGTTTCATTCTTCCGAAAAAATACTTCAAATTTATAGGCGATTTATTCCCCTCTTCATTCCCAGCTTGGGATCCACATGAAATCGACAATTACGCACACGCTTCATCAAGCCCCGGGACGGGACGGGGGGCTCTTCGATTCTCCAAATATAAACCTAGAGTGGCAAGAGCCGTCGATCATCATCAGCCGTCGTCGTGGTCGCGGGGATAATTGAGTCATAATCTACGCGGTTTTGATAGAAGCGCCAGATCCTCTCCAGGAGTTGGCGCAGCAAATCTCAAGATTCGCGTTGGCTGAAGTTGAAGACAGCGCCCGGATGCTTTGGGATATGAAGTTTATGGGACTTTCAATGGGCAACCTCCGCGCGCTTTCCGGGAGATACTTTCACCTATTAGGGGGAAGTTGAGGGTTGGGTTTGATGCCACGGATAAGTGGATCGTTTTGTGGGAGGATTTGGCATTGTTAGCAGAAGTGACAATACAAACAGTGTGACCTCGCGAATCAAGGGGCGAATCGATTACTCTCATTTTAGGAGCAGAAAGGCGCAAACTAGTTGAGAGCGTTTTGCTCTCAGTCATGTTCACCAACTCCCAATCCGTTTTAATACGCTTGTCTGTGGTTGTTTTGCTCCGTCTGGAAACATCAATAAATTGGATTAATGGCTTGTGAACGCCACCCCCTCCCCCGCTTCAGCGGGGAGGGGTTCTGGTCGATGATGAGCGATCAATAAATCTATCCATTATGGATTATAATACCCTACCCTCCCAATGCGCACGCATACACACACACACTCTCTGGATCGTGGCACGTTGCCACCACGACCACGACACAGGCGAGCGCGTGGGAGATGAGATCCGTTGGAGGAACAGTTACCTGTGGTCCATCTGGGTGTCAGATTTTGACAGATCTGCTGCACGTTGGACAATGTTACACACAGTTTGTACCCGGTTGGCACTCGGTGGGTGGTAACGAGACTTTTGAGACGATTGATTATTTGTACCATCAGCGTGAGTTTGCGAAATTTATTTTATTGTTGAAATCATATGAATCAAAATTTTCTGCAAATCCATTCCTAAATTCCCGGGATCACTAGAAATTTGAAACGAATGAAACCCTGCTAAAGATCGTGATCGACGCATCCGTACAGTGTTATGGACGATGTGGCACCCTTAATAAGGCGCCGACTTTGCCACGTCAACCATGACGACGTGTGGTGGCGTCTAACGATGTTTAAAGGGTGATTTGCTAAGAATGACCTTCTGGACCTTATTTAAACAAATTTTATTTTTGTATTTTCATAATGTTTGGAGGGTTTATATGTTAAAACTGGGACTATTCTGAAAACATTGGTTTACTCCTCAAAAATACAAACTTCTCTGTTTTTTTCGTGATAAATTTTGTTTTAATGAACACAAATCGTCATATTTTGAGCAATTAGAAGAAAAACAAAGAAAAGCACGCGGAGTATGTTTTTCTACAGTTACCATTCACTTTAATGTCTTTAAAATTTAATGTCTTTAATGTCTTTAATGTTGTTGAAATCGAATATATTTTTTTTCGTTATATGATTTAAGTTTTTATACAATGTTGATAAAATTCAGTTTTTTAAGTTTTAGAATTTTTAAAGTTGGCTTAGTTTTAATTTAAAAAGAGAAAATATTTTACAGCACGGGCGAGGAATACGATAACATAACTTTCAGACATAGGCTTTTAGATTACGACGCGGTCAAAACACCGCTTTTAGTTTCCATACGACTTTTTGAAATGTTAGGCTAGATTTTTGAATTTTGTTTTCTTGAAAGCCCATCCAATAACCTTTCATTTACGTCCAAAAAAGCTCATATCGGTTAAAACGACTCGGAGTTATGATTTTCTGAAAAAAAATGATTTTTTTTTGCGAAAATTGACAAAAAAATACTATTTTTGGGACCACCCTAGCACGGCGTATATCATCCTTATGGTAGAGGGTTAAATTTCAATTACGAATAAACAGACCATATTTAGAAAAATTGCGCCTGAAAATGGCTTGAAAACAGAAAATGTATGCTTTCATTTTCAATTGCAAATTTTATTTGGCATTTTGAAATGATTTCTGAAAATTTCTTTATTTCCAACTTTATTTTTCAATAACAAAATATCTTTTGTACCAGATTTTGCACCATCCTTAGTACCAAACACATAATAAATCAAAAAAAAATGTGGGAACTCGTTTTTAAAATATAAAAAATAAAACAGCTCGGTATTTTTTTCCGTGTGTTCATTTTTTCTAAAAAGTTCCCTATAACTTTCCCGAAAATATTGATTCGTTCAGAAAATCTATATTGATGAACAGATTTGCAAAAATTTACATATTTACTCATTTTGTATCAAAACCCCGCAAAATTGTTTGGAGTTTGCCAGAACAAACTTAAGGTGCAAAATGGCCACTTTTGGCACAGGAATGCATAGACAAAGTACACTCAAAGTAAAAAGTATGCTTTTTTCAAGTTCACCCGTCGTCAACATTTAAAAGGGTATCGAAAATGTACTGAATTTGACATACCCTTTTAAAAGGGTGACGCCGGGTGAACTTTAAAAAAGGATAGAAAGTATCCTTTTTGAGGATTGAAAGTACCCTTTTGAGGGATACTTCTGACTTTGAGTGAACGGTTCGGCCAATGACTGATATTTTCTATAGATGAGAAGTTTTCTACGAAATCGACTTTTTTTTAATTTTATTTTTTGTATTTTTTTTATCCGGCTGAAACTTTTATTGTGCTTTCGCCCAAAGAAGCGACTTTGCATCATTAGTTTGTCCATATAGTTTTCCATACAAATTTGGTAGCTGTCCATACAAAAATGATTTATAAAAATTCAAAAAATCTATATCTTTTAAAGCTATCTTTTGATCGATTTGGTGTCTTCCGCAAAGTTGTAGGTATGAATAAGGACTACACTGAAAAAAAAACACATTTTTATATTTTTTGATATGTTTCAGGGGACATCAAATGCCAACTTTTCAGAAATTTCCAGGTTGTGCAAAAAATCTTTGACCGAGTTATGAACTTTTGAATCAATACTGATTTTTTAAAAAAATCGGAATATTGGTCGCAAAAATTTTTCAACTTCATTTTACGATGTAAAATCAAATTTGCATCGAAAAGTACTCAAGTGAAATTTTGATAAATTGCACCGTATGCAAGTTATAGCAATTTTTAGGTAACTTTTTTAAAAATTGTCGCAGTTTTTAATTTTTTCAATTAGGTAATATGTTTGTCCACTTTTGAAAAAAATATGTTTGAAAAGCTGAGAAAAGCTCTATATTTTGCTTTTTTGAACTTAGTTGATACGACCATAAGTTGCCGAGATATTGCCATGTAAAGGTTTAAAAACAGAAAAATTGATGTTTTTCAAGTCTCACCCAAACAACCTATCATTATTTATCGTCGATATCTCAGCAACTAATGGTCCGATTTACAAAGTTTAAATCTGAAACATTGGTGAAATTTTCCGATCTTTTCGAAAATAATATTTTCAAAATTTCCAAATCAAGAAAACATTTCGAAAGGGCCAAACATTCAATATTACGCCCTTTTCAAATGTTAGCCTTGATTTAATATTTAGGAAAATATTTTTTTCGAAGAGATCGAAAATTTTTACGAATGTTTTCAAAAAAGTCACCTAAAAATGGCTATAACTTGGAAACGGTGCACTTTATCAAAATTTCTCTAAAGTTCTTTTTGATTGGAAATTTGATTTAACATCGAAAAATGAAGCTGAAAAATTGTCCCTAAATCATATAAAAGAATTAAAAACAGTGATTTTTGACAAAAAGTTAAATTAAAAATCACAAACATTGTTTTAACGCGTATCATTTTTTCACTGTAAATTAATTTTTAGAGAAAAATTAGGTTAAGTTTAAGTTTCAAATTATTGTATCTTTCAGATTTCTTCTCCTTAAAAAAATAAAAAAATATCAGAGAATAAAAATCTTCTTTGAAGACTCAAAAATTTAAAATACTTAGATTAATTGAAACTACAGTAACATCATGATTTGAAATCCGGACACTTAGTAGCATATCATTTTTGTTATAGCTGACAAAAAATCATGTAATAAGTTGGAAATGAAGAAATATCATCAGGATGTAGTAATAACAGTCAGTTTTAAGAGAATGCATGCAAAATATGTCTTTTCTAACAATTTTTCATCAGAATTTGAAAACAAGTGCTTTGAATCCCGGACACTGATAAAAGATGATTCAAAATCCGGACACTTTTGCCTCGAATTCCGGACACTCGATTTTGATAATGAATCGCTCTAATTTGGACTGAAATGCTAGTGAATGGCATTCCATAGGTCTCAAATAAGCTGTTAACATCAAAACAATCGATATTTTATATAAAAATTTGCTAGAATTTAAGGAAATCAAAACCAAAAATTTCTGCTTTGCCTTCCCGGTGCTTCGGACGCCTATGAAATATTTCACGTGAAATGTTTCGCATTTTTGGTAATCTTATAATTTTATTTTATTGTTTTGACATTAACTACATCGTTCAAACAAACTTTAGAGGAAAGTTGATGTTAGAATTCAACAAATAACCCATTTTTTACATTTATATTGCGAACTTATATCCAAACAATTGATAAAACAAGATGAGGTGTCCGGGTTTCGAAGCGTCCGGGATTTCGAATCATGACGTTATTAATGTGAAAATTAGTTTTTATAGTGCTAGAAACCTTAAAATTTGTAGTGATGTTGCTCTGGTTCAGATACCAACCAGAATATTTAAATTTCACTGCAGGTAAATTGGTTAAAGACTTCTATAGAAAAACTAACGATACAATATTTTAACAAACAGAACTAACAGAATTTCATTTTAATCTTAATTGCAGTTAAAGTTTGATCACTCAAGACCGGTAAATGACTTGGTTCCCCTGACACCCAACGTCACATCTCCACTTCCGCCCGACTAAACTGCGACATTTTGAGCGGAGGGCTCACTTGCCAGTGTAGTACCTATACTCGCGATGATTTGCCCTGACGAACCAACTGCGCGTACGGATTTGTACAGGTCTAGCGTATCGATAGTAATTACCGTCGCGCAGGTTAATAGTACAAATGTCTCGCGCAAAGGTGAGACAAACGCGACGACGTGCGACGCTTTGGATTGGCTGTTGAACGCATCAACCAACGCTGTTGGGTTCTCTCGGTTGATTAATCTTTCCTCACCGGGGCCCACGTGCGATGTCACCGCGCCGTTGAAGTTGCGCACGAAACGGTTTTGATTTAAGGAGGTACCTGCAAACATTTGTTGACAAATTTGACAACGTTTGGTAGAGAAATTGAGAATAAGATGCATTATTTGTTTATGGAAGGGTAACGATCATGGTTTGTAAGGTGTCAAAAGCTGTAGTACTGAGACTTGGGGGAACCCTTAGCTGTGGGATTGGGGGCTAACCCAAGTAAGTTAATGCATGAAAATTGGTCCGTAGATCTTTATTGATGATGATGATGGCAAACGACGATCCCATTTGGCGGTTCACGCAGGTCGGTTGACATTAATCATTCGACTCGTTTGTTTTAACCCGCGGAAACACCGCCGTCAACGAGATTAATTGCTTGTTTACACCGGAAACGCTTCGTCCGGATCGTTGACAATGTATTGGCCGGACTGGGTAGGTGTTAAGGGATTCTTCGGAGCTTCAAGATTTCAGGCTCGCGCTGGTCACACAAATTACGCAATTCTACGAGGGAGCACACGCGAGTTCAAGCCAACCTACCCGGCGCGACTCTTGAAGAGCAGGTTCCGCCAGAGGTGGGAAGCACACTTTCGGCTAGAACTCCACGAGTGGTGTCCACCTGCGCGGTCGAACCGCGGTTCAGAAGAGGCTGTAAACACGCCAAATTATATCATCACCATTTCTAGCTACCTTCTTGAATTTGGTCAGAGCGGTCGGAAGGTGTCGTTCGTGGGTAGGATTCGAGCGTTGCGCGTTTTGGGTGGAGAATATCGCGCGCTGAAGATCTGGTGTGTGAGTGTTACTTCCGCTGATGGATTGGGGAGTTTGAGTAGTTAACGTTAGTTACAACGTAGTTCAAGGATCTAAGTTACATTTTACTTTTGACTGTGTATGATTCCCGAGGTATCGTAGTATGAACTGCTTGTTCCACAGTTCTCCATCGAACTCCCAGTAGTTCGCATAGCTGTAGTACACGTAATCTCAACATCATCCCACCCTGGTTTGATGGCTCATCATGATCATCTTCGTCACCGTCGTTGTTGTCACGGTTGGCGCTGTTGATGCTGCCAGGAAGATGATTTGTTTCACCGCGGCGACTCTGGAAGTAGCGCCAAAGAAGAAGTTTTATTGCTGACTTTATCGCTTTTTTGCTTACAAACAAATAGCTCAAACCGCGCGCACCACTAAGCACAAAGCGGGCCTTTCTTCGTCTTCTTCTGCGAGTTCAGCTTATTTGGTGAGAAAGTTCATAGGCGTAGGGGTCGAGATCTGCGCGGGGTAACCTGAAACAATCCACGTTCTTGAACGCCTCAAATTAAACGGGCCTCAGCCCGGGAAGATCATCATTTGTACCCAGCGTGTCGCGGTCGGTGACAACTCGTGTGCCAAGGAGTCGGCACGAGATTTGCGGCCAACCGGGGCGCAAAAAACTTGGAAAGCACGTGGGTAACCTCGTCGACGACGACGCCACGGTTTCAGCCAAATGATGACTCTCCTACACACAGTTTGGCGACGGAAACGGCGTCTCCATATACCCGTGCCCCTGTGCTCAGATTCCATCACAATAATATTTAGTTTTACGACTTGATCTCTACACAGAGTTGCATTGCCGCCGGTATCTGGGGGCTTGAGCTATAGGGATGCTCAGGTCGTCAACTTGTGAGAACTCAACTTCCCAAAGCCTTATCCTTCCTGAACACCCCAAGCAAACGAGAGGCTCGTCCACGACTCGAAGCCGTAGTGACCTGGGTAGCGCCTCCTCTCAGGACGGGCGGCGATCGTGGGATGGACCGGGTTTGGGGTCCAATTTCTGAAGCTGTGTGGCAACTAATGCGCGATAAATACGAGTCGCGGAGACCTTAATGCTGGTGCCACACTTTGTGGTCACGGCGCGGGCCCATTCATAGTTGTACACGACTCATTCATGCATTTCTGCTGGCGAGAATTGTAGAGTGGTGATCGAAGATAAAAAATGACCACGGTTTGGCGCCGTTTCGTTGTTCAACGCGGTCGCACGCGATCGAAAGCTCCCGCAGATCTGTTTCCGTTTGAGTTAATTTGTTGCAAATCTAGAGCATGTAAAAAAATGAAAAGTTTATCTCTTTAAACTAACATTATACTGACTTCAAGCATAATCAGTAAATCAGTTTTACTCAAAATCGCAACCAAAATGGCATGTCATTCAAGATTTCCAATTCCTGGAAGTCGCCCATCAACGCTCGTCGTCGTGATCCATATTACAAACCAAATGACACGTATATTTCCCCCTAGACGTCGCCCAAACCAAACGACGAAAAACTAACAAGATTAACCGATTCCGATAAAGAGAGGAAGGTCGCCCACACCTTTCCCAGACAATAATAACTCCGAGCGGGGCGCGCGGAGAGAAGTGAGAAAATGAAAACAACCATTCAAAAGACATTCCAAAGCGGCTTAGAGGGTGAACAAAAAAGCCCAGGCAAAACGAATCCGAAGGTTTGGTGAATGGAACTTACAAAGCTTCTAATGAATGGGATCCGTATTTTTTTGCGCTCAACTTTTGTAAGACAAAGATCATGTTCACACCTTGCTTGGCGCTGGTTAACGAAAAAAAAGAGGAATGTACTGATGTCCGGAATTTCGGGTCCGGAAGACCGCAGGATGCGACAAACGGACGTGCTTTCGATCACCGTTTCTAATTCGTTTAGTGGGAATTGAGTTGAAAAAGGTCGGAAAGGACGTGACAAAGTTTACTTTGAGAAGTATGTTTTTTGGGAAACATGTTTGAAACTTTCTGGTAGTGTTCAACCGTAATTGTATTTTTTAATATTCAATTCCGATTGATTAACTTGAATTTGTTCAAATTTTAATGAGATAATGCTGTTTTAAAGTGAAGCAGGGGTAGCCAAACATGACATCTGGCCGCGCTAGGAATCGATTCCGAAAAGGTCATTTTTTGAGTGTTCCTGTTCCTTAAATCGTCTTATATCTTTTCGGGATCGATTCCTATCACTTTGCGATGTTCTACAAATTTCGAGTATGGATCAATTTGATAGGGAGAAGCTTTTTTAAACTTCTCTAAGAATAGGTAAAAAGAGAGTTTATTGATTAAATTCCATAAACCTTAACCAAATTGCCTTCTGGTGCCAGATTCCTTAGAAATTATGGTTGATGCGCTAGAAAATAGAAACTTTGACTATTTTATAATTGTGATCCGAGCGTATTCATTTCAAAAGTTTGTATACAACCAAAAACATATTTTCAGCAATGTTTTCGTAATAAACATCTTTGTTAATAATTTTTCTTAAAGCAAAATTGGCATATTTAAAGAAGAAATATCAAATGTTTCATTTAAAGTTAATTCATTTTCAAATAAATGATTATTACAAATAAGACTTCCAGTTTCTTCGTCATGATGGTTATGCATACATCATAACTACTGCATCTTTTCTTCAAAAAGATCAGACAATTTTCTATAAATATGTTGCAAGACAAGAAAATGTGTTTTCCTCTACATCACCAACAAATGGTGTCGAATTTTTGAGTTACGATAACTCAGCAACTATTCGTCCTATTTTTAATGACAAAATTGAAACTATCGTAAATTGTTTCAATCTTTTGAATCCAAACATTTCCAAAATTTTCATATAAACCCTAACATTTCAAATCGTCGCCGTCGTGCTAACTTGTCGTACGTGCATTTTGGGCCAAATTGAGTTAAGAACGCCATTTTGTGCATCTCACAATGCCATCATCTTGTCGTGCTATCTTGTCACTCCCTGAAAATTGATGTAAGTGCGACAAAAGGCCAAAGGGATTTTAGGTCAGGATGCGTTTGACGCACGTACAAGCTAGACTACCGTAAACATTTGTAATTATAACTCGGGACTCCAGCAACCAACTTCAACCAAACTTCGGGACAATGCACAGAATGGTCAGCCAAACAAAACTTGTTTGTTATTGTTTACATTGCGTGCTCTCGTTTTTGTTTATTTTAGGTCATACATTCAAACGCATTTTTCTCGGAACATCAAAATGGCGGGTGCGACAAGATAGCACGACGACGTCGAAATGTCAAATATACTGATTTTCAACCACATCAAATGTAAGAATCGAATTGATTTTTTTAGTGTCTTCGAAAAAATATTATCAGAGATTGTCAAACTTGGTCATGATTTCTACAGGTAATAAAAATAAAGTATTCAACAAAAAATCGATTTTTAAGTGCTTTAACTTGAAAACATCTTAAAATAAATCAATATTTTTTTCTCGATTTTTTCCAGCTTTACAAATTTAGATTTTTTGAAAAATGGCAGCCAGTGTTGCAAATGAGTGATGAGCAATTCTCTGAGATTTCGGTCATCCGATTTTTTTGTATTTTTTAATCCTGCTGAAACGTTTTTGGTGCCTTCGGTATGCCCAAAGAAGTAATTTTGCATCATTAGTTCGTTCATATAATTTTCCATACAAATTTGGCAGGTGTCCATACAAAAATGATATGTGAAAATTCAAAAATCTGTATCTTTTGAAGGATTTTTTGATCGATTTGGTGTCTTCGTCAAAGTTGTAGGTATGGATATGGACTACACTTAAAAAAAGATACACGTTAAAAAAATTGGTGATTTTTAATTTCACTTTTTGTCATACTTGATTTGCAAAAAAAAAACTCTGTTTTTATTTTTTGATATGTTTTAGAGGATATCAATTGCCAACTTTTCAGAAATTTCCAGAATTGGCATAAAATCTTTGACCGAGTTATTTATTTTTCGATGTAAAATCAAATCTGCAATCAAAAAGTACTTTAGTGAAATTTTGATAAAGGCACCGTTTGCAAGTTATAGCTATTTTTAGATAACTTTTTATCAAAATAGTCGCAGTTATTATTATTTTTAAAATTAGTGCCCATATTTGCCCACTTTTGAAAAAAATATTTTTGAATAGCTAAGAAAATTCTCTATATTTTGCTTTTTTGAGCTTTGTTGTTTAGATATTGCCATGCAAAGGTTTAAAAACAGTTAAATTGATGTTTTCTAAGTCTCACCCAAACAACCCACCATTTTCTAATGTCGATATCTCAGCAACTAATGGTCCGATTTACAATGTTAAAATATGAAACATTCGGGAAATTCTCCGAACTTTTCGAAAACATTATTTAATTTTTTTTACATCGAGACTAACATTTCAAAAGAGCCAAACATGCAATATTACGGTTGTATTCAAAATTCCTTCAAAAGATACAGATTTTTGAATTATCACATATCATTTTTGTATTGACACCTGCCAAATTAGTGTGGAAAATTATATGAACGAACTAATAACGCAAAATGGCTTCTTTGGGCATACCAAACACCAAAAAAGTTTCAGCCGGATTAAAATATACAAAAATTAAAATTTAAGAAAAAAGACCGATTCCGTAGAGAACTGCTCTGGTATAAAAGCTATCATCTGATTATCTCTGCACCAAAAACATCAGAGAGTATAGCGACCGTCACTACAGCTTGTGAGATCTCTTCTTGTGTCGCGTGATTCTCCGCGATGACATTCTCTCTGAATCACTCCCCCCCCCCCTTTTCCTCGACTATGCGCTCTCACTGCTGAGTATCCTAATCTCTCCGAAAACTGTAATGAAAGAACGTGAGACGAAAATTAGGAGCCGACCACGCATGAAGTCCCGTTAAACTGCACTTGCGAAATTGGTTTTGTAACTGCTTTTGTGGTTGAACGTTGTTGCGGTGGGATGAAGAGAATGAGAGAGAAATGGAAACTGAGAGGAAATGAGAGGAAATGAGAGAGAAATGTCAAACACGAGTGTGGCAGTATTGTCAAATGATTTTGGACTAAATGGTGCTGAAGCTCGAAAGATTGCATTTTTTGTCACTATAAAATGAGACACATATAAAATGAGAGATTTTTCAAAAATTGCGCAAGTTAAAAAAATGATGTTTTTTTTATATTTTTGAATTTTAAATATTTCAATATCTTTTTTGTATGAACGGTTACCAAAATTTTATAGAGACTCAAAATGTCGGAGAATTGGCTCAAACAAAGTCGTAAAAAATTGTTGAATTGGGTCCTAAAATGAAGCTTTGATTGCTGACATTATTGTTTACAGCGATAAAGCTTTTTTTTCTGAGTACAATGACCCTTTGTACGACCACAAAGAGTTTAAAATGGATTTTTAAATCAATTTTGAAAAATTAACCTCGCGGTCCTTCTTGACAGAAAAGCTCCTACTTGACAGTTCGTTCCAAGGGGACCATAGTTGATCCATCGAAAAAATGTTGTCTTGTCAAAAAAAAATTTTGTTTTTAATCATGTTTTTTACCGTTGTACATAAAAATTTACATAGGACTTTAGTACCCAATTCTTAAGCGACTCTGGGTCCTCAGGGAGGGTCAACTCGACCGACTTCGGCTCAGATTCTGAAGCATTATGGGAACGTTCTTCAATTATGTTACACGGTTAGATGAGGAGGATGGTATGGGAAGTGTGTTACAAAGGGAAGAATAATAAGGAACATTCATTCATTGTTTTAGAGGAGAATCTCTACACTGAAGCTTGTTGGTGGCTGTGTGGTAGCGATATTTAAAAAACAACGAAAAGAAGAGGACTCATTTCAGCTTTCTAGTTGCGCCAGCAATAAATTGGCAATCTGGTCTCGACAAACACATCACCTTTTGCGGATTTACCAAATCGAAGCGATCTTGTAACATGACTCGGGGTACCATAATCGGTGGGCACCTTAACCATTTCCAAAGGTGGGCTTTGCGAACCGCCGCCGCTGCCGCATATTTGATGAGATGGGTTTGATATTGAAATCAGCAACCATTTTGGCTTATTACCAATTATCAGTTTCGGACCACGTCGTGTGTGTGAGTGCGTCTGGATCGCCAGGTATCGCGTTACCATACTTTGACCACAGAATCTCAGACAGGAAAGTTTCGAACATTGCCAGAAAGTAATCTGGTAATTTCTTCTGATTGCTCTTTGAAAATTTTAAAATGGCCGTTATTTTCCCTCTTCGCCATGACATTCAAATTTACGTCCACTGCTCTATGCCACTGCGCCCCAAAGGAAGAGTTAGTCACTCCCGTTGATGACGGGGTCTCTGGTCCGTCGTTAATTAGTCTGTGTGTCTTGAAGATTTTTCGGGGGGGCGACTCCATTCGAAAAATGCGGTGGTGGCGCCACCGTCGCGGCCAGATCGCAGCCGATCAGGGCCCATAAATCAAAGTAGGACAAATTCAATAAAATAATGTTATATTTAGCCGATTTTGCTGTGGTTGGTGGAAGGTATCTAAACCCGTCGGTCATAATCCCTGGCGCTTGACTTTATGGCCGCCCATTGTGTGTGCGTACCTTCCAGGGTTTGCCAGATTTAATCGCAAACGATATTGCCGCGCATTCCAGACGGCAGATTCACGCGTAGATTCATCAACCGCGGATATGACGTCCAATGAGTATTTGGCATTATTTTAAGCGTTATGGGTGGTTGTTTTTTTTATAAATATTCCGTGAATAACTCATCAAACAGCCAGTCAGGTATTTCAGGAATGAAGAGGTGGGATAATTTTCG
Source organism: Culex pipiens pallens (assembly GCF_016801865.2). Classification (NCBI taxonomy): domain Eukaryota; kingdom Metazoa; phylum Arthropoda; class Insecta; order Diptera; family Culicidae; genus Culex; species Culex pipiens. Next base: position 53,740 of record NW_026292832.1, read on the forward strand.
GCGATTGTTTATGCTGGACATAAACAAAGTCGGAGATGAACTCTTACGATTGCGGTAAATGATTAAGGTTTGTTTTTGCAAGCGAAATTCTATCAACAAGTGTAAGGATAAGAATTCATTCATTAAAAAATCTGGAATGAGTACACAGTTGCATTTGCATTTATGACATAAGATCAAAAAGATGAAATTAGAATGAAGTGTCTTAGTAAGAAACTCAAATATTTCAAATACACATCTTCCCAGTCAGTCCTTTTCGCAGCAGGAGACACCCACGAAGACGTTTGGAAAGTGACGCTGCCGTCCTGGTATGTTCCGTCATGGGACAAATCCGTCCGGCTTTTGTCAGCCCCAAAGCCGCGCACTGATGACTGCGAGATAAACGACAAATTTACATGAACACTCACTCGGCGTGCGGCGTGTAATACATATATTTGCTCAAATACTCATATATTCCCATTGTTTGGGCTGCAAAGGCTGTAATTAAAATTCCATGCGCGCGATAATTGAGATAAATGGCGATAATACGGAGGAGAGACCTCATCTGTCAGTGATACTCGCACACACTGAAAGTCACAATGCTCCAATACTGGCAAAGTGTCGTAAAAATTTATGGGAAATCGTTAACGACACGACGGACTGCGGCGTGGAATTGCAGCTTTGTAGTGCACCCTTCAACCTCCAGACTAGAAAAAGGTTGTACAACTCTTGATTGGTTCCATTGTTGACACATTAGCTTAATCTACTTTGGCGAATCAGCTGACTGAATGTGAGAAAGTATATCGTCGAAGTCCTTCTCTCAGACTCAGGTATTTCTTAGCTAATGAGCTGTTATGACAGCTTTCAGGTGTAATAAAATTCATACTGCGAGTCGACGCTGTCGTGCTATCTTGGTGCACGTCACGTTTTAATGTTTGACCTTGAATAAACAAATAACGGAGCACGCAATATAAACAATAACAAACAAGTTTTGTCTGGTTCACCATTCTGTGAATTTTCCAGAAGTTTAGTTAAATTTGGTTGCCGGAGTCCCGAGTTTTGATAACAAATGTTTCCGGTAGTCGGGCTTGAACGTGTGTCAAACGCGTTCTGACCTGTAATCCTCTAGGCCAGTTGTCATACTTACATCACGACAAGATTGAAACTTCTTTCATATGAAAAGTAACAATTGAATTTTGAGGATCTGTGATGGTCAAACGGTGAGGCATTGTGAGCTGTCGTTCTCAACTCAAATTGGCCCAACATGCAGGTGCGACAAGATAGCACGACAGCGACGAAGTACGGAAAGAATCGTCCCAGGGCACACACCACACATCTAATCTACATTGAATCGAACAGAAGGAATGTCTAGGGATTTGAGGGATGTAAGCTCATACTCGTGTCAACCTGGCTGTCAACATTGTATTAGCGGCTTTATTTTAGTTGATGTGACAGGTTACAACTGCTGATCACAAAATATTTTACAAAATCTGAACTGATAAATAATGAAGAGTGGTTCTCTACGTTTTCAACTGACGATGTCTCTGAAACTAATGGCCAGATTTTCAATATACAAATTTGAAACGTTTGCGAAATCTTCTGATCTTTTCAATAAAAATAAATTCATAATTTTTAAGTCAAGGGTTACTTTTGCTGCATCTTTGCGAAAAAAATGTCAATTTCGATCTACCCAGTTGCATTCGACGGAAATTTATCTTTCTTTCAGAATATGCTCATCTTTGGCAAAATTTATGAGTTTTATGACCACTGGTGATATTTCGGGATTGCCGAGGTGGTTTTGAGGTGTTTTTTGCCGATAGAGGTGCCTGAAACTTCAAGCAAATGTGAAGTTTTAAACCTTTTAAAGTTTGTAAAAGTTGGTTTGAGAAGCCTATATCTACACCCAAAGGAAAAATATATCTCAAAATCTGCAACAGTGGATTTGCTGCAGAAAATGTCATATTTTATTACATTTTTTGCAGCAAGCCCCTAGATCATTTTTGCCCGCGTGTAAACATTTCAGCGATCTGCAGCTCTCACCAACACATATAACGCAGGCCCGTCCCCGAGCAACACTCCAAAGAGAAGCATATGTTGGTGCTCTTTCACCCACTTTTCATCAAGCGTCCATGGCGCGGTGGTAGCGTGTCGGATCAATAACCAAGAAGTTAGTGATTCAATCCTCGTTCTGTTAAGGGTTTTTTTTGTGAAATACAACCAAAAAGCCGTCGGTAATGTCGATAATTATCGGTAACGGGCAAAAATGTCATACTCCTATATCGCAAAAAATGCATGAGGACAGATTTCATGCAGATTCTGATATACTTTCATGCCGCCATGCATCACAATCATGCGACTGCCAGTTGGGTGTATGTAGAATACAATCACAACATCAATTTTTCCATGAAATTACGTTTTAAAATTTCCCCGCTGGTATTCTAGCCCGGAGAATGTGTCTTAAGTACTTTTCGATTGCAAATTAGATTTTGCATCAACAAATGATTTTTATTAATTTGTTTGTCCGGGTTATGGATAATTTCCAAAAAAAAAAACACGATTTTAAAAATTTTTATCTTTTAAACTAACTTTTGTATCATCACACACTAAGGCTCAGAAGATGTAATGTTAAGTCCAAAAAATCATTTTTTTTGTGATTTTAATTAAGTTTAATTTAGTAATCAAATCTGGAGTTTTTTTTTGAAAAGGCAAATTTTCAATTTTTGCTTTTTGGATGTTTTTTAATACAAAAACACCCAAAAAGCAAAAAAACTAGAAATTTGGTTTATTGGACCTTTCAAAAAAACAAAAAAAAAACTTCAGCAATGTTAAGTAATAAAATATCTGTTTTTTTCCGTTTACCTTTTTTCCTGAAAAGTCTTAGAAAATCATAACCTACAACTTTGATACAGAGATACAGGAGACTATGGTATGGAAAAATGATGATGACCCCAAAAATGTTCTTAAGTGATCTAGGATTTTGTAATCCAATATGGCGGTGATAAATTATTCTATGGTTCTGAAAGCCACTCCCGGTCAGTGGCCATGATTATTTTAGAAAAAAAAACATTAAAATCTTGATTCAGATTGTATCAATCAAAAATGTTTTTTTTTGTGTGAAGCATGAACATATTATTTTTCAGAACCATCCTTGACAGTCATTGCCCCAAGAGTGAATGACACAATCTTTGACCTTTAATTGCATTTGGTTATGGAACAGGCAATTCACTACTAAAATTTGTTGAAAAGTGAATACTTTGTGGCATAACTCAGTTGAATCATGCAACTATTTGTTTAGAAAGATCTCTAATTGAAAATGAAGAATTTGACTGATTCACTTCAAATGTGCAGTTTATTTGCTCTATCTCCGGAAACCCATCGGGGAAGTCGCGACTGTTTCATGCCACAACAGTTCAACAATTTGCCATACAAAAGTTTATTATTGAGTCCGCATTCTTCTAACCATCTCTCTCTCTACCGTCTTTTGCAGAATGAATCTGACGATGCGACTGCTAGCGCTGGCGTCCTGCCTGCTGCTCTACCCGACCTCCTCCGGCCACCGGATACAGCTGTCCGACTCGATTCTGGACATCATCAACACGCGGCACGTGGAACGAGTGCTCGCGGAACGGCGCATGAACGCCTCATCGCGCGACGAGAAACGCTACCTGGTTCAGAACGAGCTGGCCGAGGACGAGGACGGTGGTGGTGGTGGCGGAGGAGGGGCGACCGAGGACAGCAGCATCGGGTCCGATCTGTACCAAACGCCCGAGGTGGCGATTGACTTTGACTTTAACGGGAGACGTCACGGCGCAGGAGGAGGGGCGTTCAACGAGACTGGGGGTTATCAGTATCAGGCGGCTACGTCGTCCTCGTCGAATGCGGACATTCTGGCCGATCTGCAGGCATACCGCGGCGATAAGCTGCTCAAGTCGAGCAAGAACGCGCTGGTGGTAACGCGCAAAGAGTACCTCAAGAAGGACTGGTGCAAGACGGAACCGCTGGTGCAGCGAATCCGGGAAGAGGGCTGCCTCAGCCGGACCATCATCAACCGCTTCTGCTACGGCCAGTGCAACTCGTTCTACATTCCAAAGTCGCCCAAGCGGCCACGGCGGCATGGTGGCCAGAACAATAACGGTGGTCGAGGTGGTCACCACCATCGGAACGGTGGCACTCCGGCTCCACCCCGGGAGGTCGACCTGGACTTTGAGGACGAGGACCTGACCGGGCCGGCCTTCCGCTCGTGCGCCTTCTGCAAGCCGAAAAAGTTCACCTGGATCACGGTCACGTTGCGGTGTCCCTCGCTCGTGCCCCAGCTGCGCCGGAAGCGCATCCAACGCATCAAGCAGTGCAAATGCATCGCCGAGCCGTTGAACTAAGTCGCGTTTTTTATTTTTTTGTTTTGTCGTTCTGTTATTAGGCGTAGAGTGCGTCAGTGTGTGTGTGTGCGTCACAGTGTGAATGATTGTGATTCTGAGAGGGGGCGTCAGGGCGCATTTACGCCAATCTCCGACGCGTCCAAAAACCAAGAAGTGTAAGAAAGTGTAGGTTTTATTCTCTCTGTTTGTTTCTGTAAGGTTATTATTTAAGGTCTGTTTTGTTTTAAGTTTTGGAGAGACGCCGTTAAGTTCGTCGACTACGGCGCCGCCGACGCCGCCGCAAAGTATTGTGACTGTTGCGTTAATTCCTGTATGCGAACACTTTTTATTACCTTTTAATTGTTAGGTTCATCGTAACAATGATTTAAGGCGGTCGTTAGAGACTCAACGCAAGCATCTAAAGTATTCGAATGCAAAATCGATTCCGGTAACTGTAGGAAAAATACGATAATACCAGAAACATCGTCAAACCGTCTCCTCAAACTCTAAAAAATTTCGACAATCCCGAACGCTGATTCATAGTTTGTAGCTGTGGCTACCGAACTCCGTGGTCACATCCCCCCGCAATCAACAACAGATTTATCGGATTAGTGCCACAATCCTCACACATTTGGCCATAATCGATCGATCAAATTTCACTGCTGCCGCCGGCGGATTATCCCGCCAAATTGGAGCCCCCTCTGGCTCTCTCTCACTCGATCGTTTGTGGCATTGTTATTCTAATGCAATGCAAACAGGTGCTGATTTTGGGGGAGGTGACGACGACGAGGACGACTTGTGATGAGTGAATGAGTCACCTGAGAGAGTGGTGTTCCAAATCGTTTCTAACCACTTTTGAAGAGGACGCAAGCCCCCAGAGGATGAGGCAATGCTGCTATGGGAATAAATTTGCGTAATAAATAGTGGGAACATCAGCGGCTATGGAGAAGTACGTGTTCTTCCGTGTGAGATTAGCGTGATCGGTTGGAAATTCGACAAATATTTAATTTTTTAACATTAAAAACCGTAGAGCTAAACGAAAAACACTTAAAAAATTTAAATTTTCTGATTATTTTTTATCTAATTTTTTTGGAAACTAGAAGAACGGCATGTAATTCCAACGGGCACTTAATGTTGGCATATCACTTTGGCTGTCGATTACAGCTTCTTAAAAGCGTTTCAGCCCATATCAAGCATTTAAGAGCGAGTCCACGAACAGGGCATACCCCTTTGTATGGGACGTCGTTTGGACCTCACCAATCTGCCTGAAATTTTCAGGGGTTGTTTGTACATATAAAACTAGCATCTGGCCAAAATATGAGCACTCTAGGTCAACGGGAAGTGGGGCAAATCGGGACACAAAGTTTGAAGGTTCAAAAACGTCAAAAATCTTAAAAAGGATATAACTTAGGCAAAATTCAATTAATTTTTAAAATTCAAAATGCATCTGAAAGGGCTTGAAAAATGCAACAAAATGCAGGGTAGAGCATCTCAATTGGTTATTTCTAAAGGGAGTTATTGGCATTTTAGTGAAAAAATAGCATAATTTTCAAACTCAAATAAAAAAGTGTTCCATCCAGATATCAACTCAGTTCGACCTGCAGCTTGTAGGGGACATCTGGAACTACCATCTGAGACTGAGAACGCTTTGGGTAAGGCTGTTTAACATATTAAATATAAACTTTTACTTTCAGTGAATTTTTTGGTTGTAAATTTTTGCTCGGGGGACCCCTTAGATCCCATTTCTTGGTGATAATTTTATCATATTCGTGTTCCTGAGACAATTTCACAATAGAAACATGTATAAAAACGTTTATTTTCATCCATTTTTACCCTTTAAAAAATAAAAATTAAAAAAAATCTTCGATTCACATTTATTGAAAATCAAGTTCGTTTCCAAGGATACTAGATGACACCAGAAAAAAGCAGCTTCTCAATTTTTTTTAACTTTCATTTTTTAAAGGGTTAAAATGGATGAAAATAAACATTTTTATACATGTTTCTATTGTGAAATTGTCTCAGGAACACGAATTTGATAAAATTATCACCAAGAAATGGGATCTAAGGGGTCCCCTGAGCAAAAATTTACAACCAAAAAATTCACTAAAAGTAAAAGTGTCTATTTAATATGTTAAACTGCCTTACCCAAAGCGTTCTCAGTCTCAGATGGTAGTCCCAGATGTCCCCTACAAGCTGCAGGTCGAACTGAGTTGATATCTGGATGGAACACTTTTTTATTTGAGTTTGAAAATTATGCTATTTTTTCACTAAAATGCCAATAACTCCCTTTAGAAATAACCAATTGAGATGCTCTACCCTGCATTTTGTTGCATTTTTCAAGCCCTTTCAGATGCATTTTGAATTTTAAAAATTAATTGAATTTTGCCTAAGTTATAGCCTTTTAAAGATTTTTGACGTTTTTGAACCTTCAAACTTTGTGTCCCGATTTGCCCCACTTCCCGTTGACCTAGAGTGCTCATATTTTGACCAGATGCTAGTTTTATATGTACAAACAACCCCTGAAAATTTCAGGCAGATTGGTGAGGTCGATGCGAGATGGGTATGCTTTGCTCGTGGACTCGCTCTTAATAGCTTAGTCGGAAGTTGGACTCTGGCAAAACAAGTAGTTTAAATAGTGGTAATTTGCAAATGCGACGGAATCAGGACCGGGTCAAAATACACATACGATTATTTCTCCTATTCGTTCGAGTTTCAGCTTAAAAAAATGTTGTTTTTTCTCAGCTATTTCAAAGAAGTTGTCTGAAATTTAAATGCATGAAAACTATTTTTAAAAAACCAAACAAATATTTGTTTCTACCTGGAATTAACCCTCAAATGGGTATAACTTGAAAACGGTAAGTTTTTCTATTTTTGAAAGTAAAGTACTTTTTGATTGCATGCCAGATGTTGATTCAAAAAAAATATTTTGGAAGAAAAAATTAGAATAAATTTTGATAACTTTTAAAAATTATAAATTCATCAAAAATTTTAACTCTGTATTCTTTATTTTGCTCAAAAGTAGTTTTTTTTAGAAAAAAGTTAATGAAAAAAATTTTATGAGTGTAACTATTTTAAAGAACTTTGCTGAAGACATCTCTAAACTCCTCTCGAGGAAAAGAATTTGTATGTAAACATGTTTCTTTTGTCATAGGAAAAAGTTCTTCAAAAAGTTTAAGTAAGTCAAACAAATACAAATTAAATCGATTTTCCGGTTTTCGTGGAGTTAAAACGGCTAATGACATGCCCAAAAAACAATTTCTGTGATCTTTTTTTAAATTTAAATGCAAAACAAATCATTTTCAAAAGCATTAAATGTTTATTTTCTGAAAATATAGCAATTTTCATATTGAATCAAAGATTTATAGAATGAAGTAATCAGCTATAATTATTTGAAATTTTGATTTGATTTGATGACAAAAAGTTTTGTCAACAAGAATTACACCAATTACAAATATTTTTTGAAAGTAAATGTAAAGTAAAGTAAGATTCATAAAAATATTTTGTTTATAGTTTTAAAATTGCTCAAAATATTTTTTTTTACAAAAAAAAGTTGTACAATTGATTGTTATTATTCACGTTCATTTTTGTTCACATTTAGAGTTTGGGTTTGTTAAGTGTTTTCTGATAGGCTATTTCAGATAAATCTTGTTAGTTTCACGAGTTTATTTTGAGAAATCTGGCAACACAGATTGATTAAGGAACCTTGCAATTATCAGTCCACCCACTTTGATGGGTTTTTTCGCCATACAAAATTTTAACTCTTTATATGGAACGTGTTTTCTGTCAAAGAGCCACGTAGTTTATGGATGGCTCCTACAAATGCTAGCAAAATATTTGAAGAAAAAAAAAAATATCTTGATACAGGGGAAATTCTCTAATGTTTGGCAGGTTAAGCACTCGCTCCTAACTCCATTATATTTGCAGATTTTCACTATTTAAACAACTTATTTTGCAAACTTTTGATAGAAACTTGCTCACTTATTATTGAGCTAATTATCACTCGATTTCAGTTGAAAACGCTTTTTATGAGCTGTAATTGAATGTTAAAGTTCTGATATCGCAACATTAGAGGCACGCTGGAATTAGTGCGAGTAAGTACCAATTATTCTAGTTTTAGCGGTTGTTTTTAGAGATACCTTGCTACATAATTACCATAAATATTATAAAAAATAATATCCTTATTTCAATGCGAAAAAACTACACAATTTCATAACTTATGTTGCTGCAAATATTTTTTGCTTTTGTGTTAGATGTTTTCTATTCAGACTGTTGACCAGCATTTAAAGTCGACTTTAACATCAAGAGGTAATGAAATCTTTTTTTTTTGTTTTTTGATGGCTGATGACGGTCTTACACAGTGTTTTGCAATCATTTATTCTTATTAGAAAACAAGTTTTTTGCATTAGCATGGCTAAATTTCTAGAATCATAAGAATAATCATTTAATTGCTTTCGAACACTTAAAAAAGACCTAAGTCGACCCAAATCGTCGGTAGCAGATAAAATTAGATGTTTCAAGTTAATAGATTTTGGACATGGTTTTTTTCAATTTAGTCTCACAACTGTCGAACGCTACTGCCCGACAAACGTCATCCCGCAGACATCGGGGACCACCTTTTCGGCGACTCGTGTGACTCATCCGCTCATTGACGGGCCCCTGGCGGCGACCTCTCGCGCGAGAACAGGTTACGGGGCCCCAATTTCCATAATCGCCAAAATTCAAACAGATATAAAATTATCACTCAAAATCACAAAACGCGCACGCGATGACTAAGAAGATTGTGTCGCGCGCGTTCGTACTAACGAGCGACTAAGTTCGACTTTTCGGCCAAGGGGTGGGGGGATTACTTCCTTAAGCATGGTTGGTTGATTGAGTGCTTGGGGATCGTTTGGAATCAATTTTTTATTTGCATTTTTGGCGCACGGGGTTTGATCACCCAAGATGAGTCGATTTTTGTTAAGGCGATGATTTGTTGAATGGGTTGCAAAAAAAAAAGTGACGGCAGGAATAGCGCACAATACAATGTTTGGCGGCTTTTTTTAAGGTAAACAATCTAATCACAGTATGACATAAATTGTAAACACAGTTAATATGCACAAGAAACCGTAACCACCTTCCATGGCGAAAACGATTACACAAATAGTCTGTACAAAAGCAAATCGATAAAAGTATTTAAGTAAAAGAGGAAATAAGCAAATTATTTTTGTAAAAACTATAATAAAATAACACTCAAAAATATGTACCCAACGAACGAACACAAAATAGATGAAACTGAGCTGAGATTAACAAAACAAAACAATTTGGTGGCCATTAGAATAACCAATTATAATTGATGGATGTAGATAGTAGGTACCTTCACTAGATTCCATAGGAGTTGAGCTTTGCTTTGCATTAATATTTTGACTGTTTTCAAGCGATTCAACATTGGCAGCAGATTCTTTCTCCCGCGACACTAAATTATCTCTCTCTCTCTGTTATTTATTAAAACAAAGTTAAAGCTCTAAAACAAATGTTCCTATTAAAATGTAATCATATGTCAAACGTAAAATATTGTTAGTTTGTCTCGACCATATAGCTTAGTAATACCAACAAACATACCAGGGAAGCATTACAATGTATCGCAAGAGCAGCGCACACCTTTCGTCTGTCAGCTGCTAGAGAATAAAAAACGAAATGCTTTAAATTGGCCCACGGGCCAAAAATGGGCGGCTACAATTAAAAATTACGAAAGGTGTGATCTATTAAACGGTGTAGCGAACAACAAAATCATGACTAGGTACTATTCTGCCTGCAGAATAGTCTTCGTATGTGTACACAGAATAAGGAAAAGAAAACACCAATGGACAACCACTACCACAAAAACAAGTTAAACAAAAAAAAAAGAGTAATAAAGTTCTGAAGTAGAGAAAGTTAATGCCTAATTGTGTTTTAATTGATCTGTAACTCCCTCTCTCGTCGTTGTCTTCGTTGGGCTAAACATTCGTGGCAAATCGTCCCGCTGAAAGGGTGCTAATTGTTTCTGATTTGATAATTGATTTCCCAAATTGTGATGACCAACTGGCGGGATGGGATTGGATGTTTCGAAAAAGGTTCATGTCATGGTTCGATTCCTTTCTGCTGCTGCTTACGGAACGGTTGAGCAGGTAATTATTTTTAATCGATCACATGACATTTTTTTAAATATAAGATTTATAAGAGTTCAAACCTAAATAGGAGGACGGAATTTAATTGCATCGTGTACCTATTGTTGGTATCGAAACATTTTGACGTTCATTCTAGTCTAGTAAAAATAGCGTTCATTCTGAAATCTAGTAAAAATAGCTTTCCAGCAAATGTTTTGCAAAATAAACAGAAAATTGGATAGAAATATGATCAAATCATTAAACTGCCAAACATGTAAGAAATTTCTTGAATAGAGAATTATTTTAATCATTTTAATTATTTGAATTACCTGGCAAGTAGCAGGACATAACTAAATATGAATCTTGTTGAAATCTTTGTTATTAGAATCGTATTGTTACGGGGCTAACTTCCAAGATTTGTATTTAAGGAACCTTGAGGGCCCTGAACATCCCAACGTGTTCATCGGAATGCCAAGGGGTCCCAAGGATATTACTCAATATAAACTTCAATTGCGAACTGGGTCGAATCATATTATTACGGCGATCGACTTCCAAGCTCTGTAGTTTAGGATTCTTTGGTAGGCTCAGAACAGTCCAAAAGTAGGGGAACAGCATCTTATTCCAGCGTGCCTCTAATGTTGGCAGGTCAGAACTTTGACATTCAATTAAAGCTAATTAAAAGCGATTTCAACTGAAATCGAGTAATAAATAGCTCGATAAGAAGTGAGCAAGCAAGTTTCTATCAAAAGTTTTGCAAAATTAGTGGTTTAAATAGTGAAAATCAGCAAATTGGATGGAGTTAGGAGCGAGTGCTTAGCCTGCCAAACATACGAGAATATCCCCTATATATTTTAGTTCAATTAGGAGGATCTAGAATATGTAAAAAAGAATTCCAAGGGTAATTTTTGGAGTTTCACTATTTTCCAAATTTTTATTTTGTACTTTTTGGTTGGCCATTTTACATTAATAGCTTTCTAATGCAAGACTCCAACATTTTTGAAAACGAATCCTTTAAATAAAGGACAGTTTGCTTACCAAAGCGGTAAGTCAACAATTACTGCTTTAAATTGCTTAGTTACAAAAATTGAAAAGTCCTTCAAAGCAAAGGAAATGGCTTTGGCTGCATTTCTGGACATTGAAGGAGCTTTTGATAATGCATCTCACAGTTCTATGCGCTCTGCTATGGAAGCGAAGGGCTTTGATTCATGTATTATCAACTGGATTGAGGCAATGCTAATTAACAGGGAAATTTCTGCTGACCTAGGAGAAGACAGACTAGTTATCAAACCTCGGAGGGGATGTCCACAAGGTGGAGTTTTATCAACTCTGCTCTGGTCACTAGTTGTCGATGATCTCTTGAAAAAGTTAGCGAATCTTGGTTTCGAATTGGTTAGTTATGCGGATGTATCTGCATAATAGTTCATGGAAAAATAGGAAAGTTTATTTCAAACCAAATGCAATCTGCGTTGAATTTTATTTCAAAGTGGTGTAAAAGAGAAGGTCTTGTTATTAATCCCTCTAAAACAGATATTTTGCCGTTTACAAGACAAAGATTGATATTTATCCCTGAACTTGTTATTCGTGGGGTAACAATAGATTTTTCCAACGAAGTGAAATATCTAGGAGTCATCTTGAATAGTAATCTAAATTGGAATGCTCATTTAAATTATGTTATTAACAAGGGAACTAACGCTTTATGGGTATGCAAAATAACCTTTGGAAAAAAGTGGGGCCTTCGGCCAAAAATGATTTATTGGTTATATACGTGTATAGTTAGACCAAGAACAACATATGCTTCACTTGTGTGGTGGTCTAAAGTTAAGTTAAAAAATGCACAAAACAAATTAGCTAAACTGCAAAGATTAGCCACTATTTCAATGACGGGAGCTATGCACAGTACTTCGTCTGCTGCACTAAACTCTTTGTTGAATTTACTTCCTCTTCATAAATTTATTGAATTAGAGGCATTTAAAAGTGCCATTTTAATGAATCGATCCACAAAGGTTCAGGAAAAAGATTTGACGGGCCACTTAGAGGTCCTTAAAAACTTTAATCTGAATCCTGCGTTAAACTCAATAGTAGACTGGATGCCGACCAAGGCTAACTATAACATTCCGTTCACAGTGGACGCTAAAAGTCGCTACGAGTGGGATAATGGTGGGCCTAATCTTCGTCCAGGATCGATTGAGTTCTACACGGATGGTTCAAAAATGAATAACAACACGGGAGCTGGGGTTTTTGGCCCAAGAATAAAGAAATTTATTCCTATGGGACATTACCCAACAGTTTTCCAAGCTGAAGTTTATGCAATAGTTGAATGTGCGTGTATTTGTCTGAAAAGAAACTAAAGATTCACAAACATTTGTATTTTCTCTGACAGTTTAGCAGCTTTGAATGCCCTCAAAGGGTATACCTGCCAATCAAGATTAGTTTTAGAAGGTGTTAACTTACTGAAGCAATTATCTCAAAATAACGTGGTAAATCTTTACTGGGTTCTTGGCATTGTGGAATTCTAGGAAATGAATTAGCGGACAGCCTGGCAAGGAAAGGATCGGAGACTGATTTTATTGGTCCAGAGCCCTTCTTTGGTGTTCCAGACTGTTCTATGAAAATTGAGCTTAAAATTTGGGAATTATCAACAGTTCAATTTATTTGGAATACTACAGATACTTCCAGACAGGCAAAAAGATTTATTTTCCCGAATGAGAAATCATCCCGGGAATTACTGAAATTAGACAATAAAAATTAATGGGTGATAACCGGTTTATTGATCGACCACTGCCCTTGCAAATACCATTTATTTAACATGGAAAAAACTGCAGATTCAATATGTCGATTTTGTCAAATGGAAATTGAAACATCAGAGCACTTTCAGCAATTGCGGTGCCTTGATTCAAAGTAGAATTTCAATTTTTGGGAAAGGGGTCTTACAGCCCTCCGATATAACTAGGTTCCGTCTCGGCAGGGTTATAGACTTCATCAAAAAAGTCGACCCTAACTGGGACAAAACGCAGTAAACAGGAGCAGCCTATCATCGTTCCATGGTGCTGGGTCAACCTGATTTTGCTATAAAAAATGAGTCATACTACAATATTCCTATAATTAGTCGCAGTGGTTTCAGAGCTCTACAAAAATAAAGCTTTCCGGAAAAATAAGTTCAAATTAAAAAAAAATGTATTTTTTTTTACATTTTATTATTATTTTTTTTGTATCATTTTATTTATTTGTCACTTATTTTTAAATGTTGACCACAGAATAAAGAAATTGAATTTTGGAAGGTTGAAAATTTGGTTGGTTAAATATCACCTCTTTTTTGAGTAAAATGTAAACCCAATATGAATTCATCAGATCTGATGAAAATTCACCAGTTCCTTATGTAATATTAAATTTTTTTAATCAAAATTTGTTATTCTCTGTTGAATATTAAAATGTATTTTGTCCTGCGTAGGGGACTAAAAATGCATCTGCAACACTTGGCATGAATTTTTGAAAAAATCGAGATATTTTGGAAAAATATTGCAGTTGAAAATGAAATTTCGTTTATTTATTAAGCTTTGAAAAAATAAAGTGAGTTATAGTTGATTATTCCGAAATGTTTTTTTTGTTGCAATAAAGAAAATGAGGTGTAATAGTAGTTTATGCAACAAGTTGCAAAAAGAGGGTTTTTTCAGCTCGAGTCGTACATTTATCCAACGAGGTTCACCGAGTTGGATAAATACGAAGAGTGCTGAAAAAATGAAGTTTTGCAACGAGTTTAATACAACATTTTTTGCATTTCCAAAAAACACACACTGAGTAAAATTTTATGTCAAATTTTCTTTTTTTTTTTGCAATAAATCGTTTAAATCAAAAAAATGTTGAAAAGTGTTACTTTTTGAAACAAGTGCTGAAAAGTTCAACTTTTCAGCACCCATTTGAGTGCTCAAAAGTAGAACTTTTCAGCATTTATTTTGGAAAGTGTTGCTATTCGATTCTGTTATTTTTGGTATAGAAAAGTAGGCTATTTCGTCGTTCAAGAATGACAGGAAAAGTAAGTAGTTTCACGACGGAATTGCAAAAATAATATTTTTGGACATCAGAGAAAAAACACTCTATTTTAATAGTTGTAAGTTTTAGAAAAACAAACTGGTTTTATTTGTCACTTAATTAGCCCATGAATTGAAATAACGACAACTCGTAAACTATTCGTTCGAATTTCGATGTTAGAAATTGAAACTTTTGTGATTTTTAAATCAAAATAATATTGAATTTTTAAAGTCAAGATTAGGATTAAGGAATATTTTTTAATGTTTTTGTCATCGCCCCTTCAAAATCAGGTCAAAAAATCAAAAATAAAAAAAAAAATCTAAAAAACTTCAAAATTTCACTGGAAATTTATTGCAATTAGCTGAAATCAACTAAAAATAGCGTTTAGAATCATATTCAGCATGATTGGGTTGATACAGAAATCTTCTGAATTTTTGAAAATTTTCGATGTAGAAAAAGGATTAAACTAGCCATGAAAGGTCATGTGCCCCACTGATTCAATGATGATTCGTTTTATTTTAGAATTGTTAAAATTAGTGGTATCAAATCAACAAACATATGCCTGCTTATATTTTGATAAATATTTGAGTTTGGCATTCTCATAACTTGAAATTGTTCCTTTAAAAATGTCGCAAAATAAAACAATTTCATATTTTTTGCAAACAGACCATCGTTCAGTCTAGCCATAAGTCACCATCATCATCGACAACCTCCTGTCAGCTCAGGCTCTGATGGATTGCGTATCCGACCAAAATCCGTACAGTCATCTCTGCCCGAATCCTGTCCCCGGGCTCGTGGCAGACAAACATTTTCGCCACAAAGAGTCGGTCGTCTTTTCGCTGTCATCGTCCGACGCGTCAACCGGGCGCGCGTCTGGGTTTTGCCGCCGGTTCCCGCGAGGACCGCGACCGTCGACAATGACACCACACCGGCCACGTGCCGGCTGCCGACAGCCCTCGGAGGGGCCGATCCCGTCTGGCCAACGAGACGTTGAAGACTGTTTGTTTTTGATGGTTGCAAAAAAAAAAAGACGGCCACGTAAGTCACCCAATCAATTCTTAACCCTCAAGTGTAACAGTCCTTGAAAAAAAAGTCATGGAAATGAACATTAAAAAATTTCTAGTTTAATAACAACAAGTTTCTGATGATAACCAGTAAAATTAGGATAAAAAATGTTAAAACTAATGAAATCAAGAAGTAGAGGGTTAAGGGAGGCCCGTCTTCCTCAGCCGGGGCAGGTGTGGCGCCAGGTTCCGGAGATCGATCCTCCACCGGCAAGACAATACCGGTTCGACGGTCGAACGATGCGGGAGCAGTCGTGCAGCGGCCCCGTAGAATGATGATTAACATTTCAGCAATAAATCAAAACTGTCAAAACAAAGTACAAGTTCACGGTGCTGCTGAGTAGGCGCCATCCGTGGCGCTCGGTTCCGAAACTGGAAGCCGGTGGTGGCCGGAACCGTTTTAGTGTTTTCCTCTGGATACCTCTACGTCTTGGTACGGTGGCTGAGAACTGAGAGCGTTTTTGGAAGGAATCAAACTTTTACGTATGAAGGTGAAGAAGCAACGGTTGAAATGGGATAATAGATGGTTTGTTTTCTGAGGAAAATTGCCAGCCACGGCAATTATGTTACACTTTGTTGAGCCAACTTAATCAATCAGCTGCTGGATGAAAACGTGGCAAAATTTAGTTGTTCTGTGATTGTTGTGTTTATTTATAAAGACGATCTCAATAATACTGTCAGATGAAAAGCCAACACCTCATAGCATTAAAGCTCGAATGGCACATCGATTGTTTTGAATAAAACATGACGTCACTGAAAAATCTCGCATTCTGACATGTGCTTCTTAGATTCTGTAGATTCAACGAATCGTCTCTTCAGTAAATTATACACAGTAGGGCTGGCCCCATCATCGTTCATCGAGTTTTTTTTAAATCTATATATCTCAATCAACATCACCGCGATTTGGCCTCATCACTTTTGTACGCAATCGTGTGACCCCCCGGAAGCGTCGCGAAAATAACTTCCGTTGCGGTCAGTTCCGGAACCGGTTCGGTTTTTTGCAGCTTCTGCATCCGCCGTAGCACGTCCAGTGGCTTGCGGCCCTCAACCACCGGCAGTAGTTTGGGGGCGTCCGGAAGAATTTCGTACGTTTTCGCCCCATCGTCGAACTCGTTCACCCGTGCGATGGCCCATCTGGTCGCGGTCAACCGGGGCCGGTGGCGGGACTGGTGGGGCGTCGTGGCCGATGTTCCCTTGGGGTCATGAAGAGATGAGTGACGGCGACTTGAAGACGAGTGTCGTCTTTGGGGGGTTGGTGAGGTAAAGCTGTTTCTAGTATTGCAAATGGGACTCGTAACTGGTCTTTCTAAAAAATAACAGAAGTTTAAATAGTATTATTAAGTAATCAAAAACATTATAAGATTACCTTTGCTATTTGTGAGAGACATTCGTTGAATACTTCCGGAGTGACATGATTTGAATTTACTGTTATGTGAAGACAAGTCTTTTGATAGTGAAGTTGAACTCAATGTGCTGAAATTAGAAATTTTTGGTACAAATTAAAAGGCGATCTTTAGATTAGTTTCGAACTTTAAATCAAATTTAAATAAATATAAAAAAAACGACAAAACGATGTTGCAACAATTATAAAACTTGCAGCTACAACAAAATATAAAAAGAATTTAAAATGACTAGCTACCTATTCAATCCTCATGAGAGTCTCTTTGACCATTATTACAACAGTTTTTCGCAACGTTTAGCAACACTAGTTCATCTTCGCTGATCGGACCATCACTGCGAAATAAACTTGTTCAAACAATGATAATTTCTGATGTTCTGAATATTTTACAAGTTTCTATTAATAAAGTAATTTTATTTTAATGAAAAATATAAAAAAACGATGTTTTAAACAGAACAACTTTTTTCTTTAAATCTTAAAACAAAATCACAGAAAAATACTAACCGCAAGTCCCTCGATGAGCGTTTCCTTTCGCCTGACGATTCAAATGAAATAAACTCGTTGGTGGATGTATCGCTGGCTCTTTTGGTTGTAGGCATTTCCGATTTAACTAGATTGTTTTGTCCAGTTCGGTCTAAATCTCTCGACATAACGTCTGACACATTGCTGAAATT
>NW_026292832.1:71455-145000 GCF_016801865.2 Culex pipiens pallens
TGGAGTAGAAAGAGGTTTGGGTGTTCTTCCCATTCAAGCCTTAGGACTCCAAGGTTCGAGAAGAAACTTGGAATAGAGACTACAAAAGACGTGGGGGTCGTTTAAGTACGTGTTTTTTTTAAATTAAATTACAAGATGTATTTTCTTTTTAACATTCCATCACGGGGGTGATTAAGAAAATATAAATCACTTTAACATAGTTTAGGGGTTATACTTCTACTCCACAATCAAAAATAAGACTACGAAAAAAATAATAATGTAAATCGATTATCCTAAGAGAGAATTTGTCCAAGGCCTTCAGATAATCGAGTCTGAACTGTATTAGATAAAAATACAGTTCAGACTCGATTAAGGGGTTACATACATCGGCAAAAATTTCAAGGGATGATTTGAGCACAATTTCTGGAGTTTTTTTTTTTGAAAAGGTCCAATAAACCAAATTTGCAGTTTTTGCTTTTTGGGTGTTTTTTGATACCCCAGGAGGCTTCAAAAACACCCAAAAAGCAAAAACTGGAAATTTGGTTTATTGGACCTTTTCAAAAAAATCTCCAGATTTGTTTTCAGGGCATTAGAATAAACATTTCCAACTATCGCAAACATACATTTGAAGACAGTTGGTTGTATCATTGCAAAGATATATCAGTTTCATAAAACGGGTGCCACGAAATCTCAACACTGCTTTGGCCAAATCGACTCAAAATTTTGGTGATGACTCGTAAAACCGGTCCTTGTGCATGACAAAGGCTGATTTTCAAAAAGCTTATTTAAAAAACAGATAAAAATATTCTTCTGTTTTTCATGTAAAAAAATATTTTATTTTTTTTGTATTTTTTCTAAAAACGAAATTTTAAAAATCAGACTTCGTCATGAACACGGCATATGTCTTGAGCGTCCTCACTACAAATTTCAACCAATTTGGTCAATCCAATCTTGAGATAGGTATCGTGGCATCCGGTGTTTCGAGAAAAACGCTCACAGAGTTTGACAGTTTGCTTTGCGCATAGCAAAACTTGAAACATAAATCATCTTCTAATCACTTAAATCATGAAATATCTTCATGCAACTTTCTGGAGTGATTGAAAATCATCATTTGAAAGGATTTATGAATATTCAGAAATATGAAGTTTTTAGATTTTCTACATGTATGTAACCCCTTTAAAGAAGAAAAGATAATTTGTCAAAAGATACACTTGTTTTATGTACAATATTGGGTCATCCATAAATCACGAGGGCACTTTTTTTGGAAATTTCAGGATAAAACAACCCTATTTCATAAGAAAAGTTGAATTCCCGTTTTTATTTATTTTTGAATTTTTTTGATGTTTCAGGGGATTAAAAAAGAGATCTTTTGAGCCATAGCTCGTGATTGTGTTAGATCTGGTTTAAAAGAATTCTTTTTGAATTGTGATTTTTTTGAAAATTTTGAAAATTTGGACAACAACAAATTTTTAAAGCAAAATTAAATTAGCATTTGTTTTTGCAAATTTTTGGATATAAAAATAATTCTTGAAAGCAAGGCACCTCCTAAAACAATATTTTTGAAACGCTGTAACAATTTACTACAATTTTCTCTCTGAGACTTAAACAATTGGTCAAATTATTGCTGAGAAGCAGCCTCACAATGAACTCTAATCGATGAAAAATTTAAAGTTTTGCGATTTTGTCTGATCTTTTAAATAGAAATATATAAATATTTAAAGAAGAAAATTTGATTTAAAATATGAAATAAGGAATACTTTCTATTTTTAAGGCCTTTTCAAGTTAAGCCAGATTTTAAATTGTTTAATTATTTTTATTGAAAAGTTCAAACATTTTCA
Organism: Culex pipiens pallens; assembly: GCF_016801865.2. NCBI lineage: Eukaryota > Metazoa > Arthropoda > Insecta > Diptera > Culicidae > Culex > Culex pipiens. The sequence continues at coordinate 73,273 of NW_026292832.1, forward strand.
CAAATGTTACAATTTTTAACATTGAAAATCGGAACAATAATTTTTAAGATATCGTCAGTTGAAAATTACAGGCTCATAAGGTGACATTTAGAGAAATTCATTTTCATCGATTCGAACTCATTTTGCGGTGTATTTCATAAATTAATTGTCCGATTTGTAAATTTCCAGAGAGCAAAGTATTGGCCATTTTGTCATTTTTTCAAAAATATATTTTCAGAGGAGCTTTTCCCCCAAAACGATTTTTTTAATGCAAAACTAAACGAAAATGTATATCATGAAGTAGTTATAATGTGAAAACGCATTTTATCAATGCTTTTTGGAAATAAGAACTCTTGAAATTATAGAAAATTTTAAGGTGGGAAATTATCCTTATCTTATGTGACTTTGCCAAAACCCCCTTGGTGCTTTGCGTAAGTTTTGACCCGGTTGGTGCTACAAGTGTTATAGAATTGTTTTTTTTTTACTATAATTTTCAATACTTTATTCTGCCGTTCTACGCATAGTTGTCCCATGTTCAAAAAAGTGCAACTGAGAAAAACGCGATTGAAATTTTTCGACCGATTTCTGTGTTTCTACGCATAATTGTCCCGTGGGTTCCTATTCGCCCTATGTGTCCCTAATCACCCCAGTTAACAGTTTATCACCCTTATTTGTGATCCTCTTGCTATACAACAGGTAAACAAGGCATAATGCTTAGTAAAACTAATGATTCCGTGTAAGAAAATACTTGGTGGGACAATTATGCGTAGAAGTTCAACGATGGGACAAACAGACTTGGTGTTGTTTTTGATGAGTTTCCGAACAAAGTACCAGATTTTATGTGTTTTTCTTAAAGTACACATCAGACTAAACTTAAAAATGACATAAAGTCAAAATCGTCAAAAACTGACATGGGACAATTATGCGTAGAACGGCAGTTATGGACAAATAAGTATGCAGTAACTTTTGTAATGTCCAGACCATGCCTCTACAATTTTTTCGCTATCTAAATGATAATGGTATTTTTTTTGTAGTATAAAATGTGAAAAACAAGCAAAATTTCTAAAAGTTTCTTAAAAACATGAAACAACTACAAAGACTAAAGGTAATGATAGGAGGTTGTGGAATAAGTCAAATACTATTAGAAATAAGCATAAACAAAGCATGACTAATGCAAATTAAAATATTAAAAATCAAACAAGAAAAACATAAAACAAGAGAAGTTTTTCATACATAAAAAATTGCTCAAAATTTCATACTTCAAACGGAAAAAAATCAAGGGAAAAATTGAAAATTTCGTAACACAAATTAAATTTGAAATATTATAAAAATAAAAAAGTGTTTGTTTTCAACAACTTTTTCTTAAAGATCCTTTTTTTATTCATTTTCTTGTTTATATATTTTAGCTTTTCTGAAGACTGAGTTGCGTTTTAGATTAACCCAATTTTTTTTTCTAAAGGAAGGTCATTTTGGGCAACTTTTGTTCTACGAAAAACTTCACTTATCTTGTTTTATGTTTTTCTTGTTTCATTTTTAGAATTTTTAATTTTTATTTATCTTGTTTAGTTTTTGTTTGTTTTTGGTAGTATTTGGCCTATTTTACAACCTCCTATCATTACATTTTGCCTATCTAATTTTTTCATGTTTTTACAGTCACTTTTTCGATTTTTTGCTTGTTTTTCATATTTTCTGCTATAAAACGGCACCAGTATCATTTGAATTGTAACAAAATGCGTAGAGGCATAGTCTGGGACACTAGAAAAATTACTGCATACTTCTTTTTACTTAAAATATAGGAAATTTTAGTAAAAACACAGCCAAAGTTGACCCCTAAAAAATGACATTTTTAAAAACATTGGCAAAGTCACATAACACAACTTCCAACCCATACATTTTCAAAAAATTTAAGATTTCCTCTTTCCAATGCTTTTAAAAAACCAAAAATTGGTAAAAAAAATGATTTTTGGTGATTTTTTAAATCGAAGCCCGTCTAAAGGCGGGATTGGGTTGTAGAGAGTTAAAGGTTAAATATTTTTAATTATTAAAGTTAAAATTAAATTATTGACATGGCATAAAAGAAATCCACGTTGTAAATCTTCAAAATAAATACCTTGTTACATTTTCGTAAAGTATTGTAACGTGCCTTTCGTCGATACTAAAGAAAATTACCAATTACAATACCAATTTACCGATTTCACGTAGAATCGCCTTCACACGCGGAACGCGACACAGGAAGAACAAGAACTAGCAGACACACGAATAAAAGGGGGGAAGGGCCGAGCGCGTTCGAGAAATAGAAATCAGGTATCATCAGGAGTCCAACATTTTGCTTCTTCCACGGCCACGAACTATGTCCAGAGCGCTCTTCCACGCACACTTTTTAAAATTTACGGGGTCCTTCAATCCCTGCTCCACACCTCAAACGATCCCAACTCGATTGTTCCTTCAACACCGGAGCACGTCACCGCTGCCGTGGGGTAGTCTCCAGCAGTTCCAAACATACACACACGGGCACAAACACACACACACAGCACAGAACGGCTATCGATCGAGCTCTCTATTCAGCAGCAGCCAGTTGTCCTTTCCCGGTGCCACAACCAATATCCGTGTGTTCCGAGTACGACGGAATGTGGTTCCGTTCTGCGGAATGTTCCGCGGTCACAGTCTCCCCCAAAAGCAGGTTCCACGAGGTCAATCCGTAACACGCACGTTAGCCGCGACGACTTCCACCGACGGGGACAAACCGCAGCAATACCCAAAACCGATTTTTAGTGTTTTATGTAATTTTTGCACTCACACTCCAGGCGCCTGGTTCTACGGGGGGGTTCAACGTCGCTCCCTGCTGGAAGAGAAAAACACGTTACGGACCAGCAACTGCTCGCTCTGCACTGAACTGGAGACCGCGGCAAGACAGGCACCGACGGACGACCAATCGACCCGCTCAGCTTGCTCTTGCTTTCTCACGGCGCGGTTTTCGATGGCGTTTCGCGGGAGCGAGAGATTTGAGCGAATTTGAAGCGCCCAGCGGTGTCAATCCAATAATCGACGCAACTTAAACTTATTTTGAGCAAAATGTCGTAATTTTTACTGATGTTTTTTTTGTTAAATAATTAAAATTACGTAAAAATGTCCGCGAATTTTAATTTTTGTTTACGTTTATACGCGCGCTCTACAAAATTGAAAAAAACTGACGTATATCAAATGAACTCGATCGAGTTCATTTTGACATATTGCGTAGGCCACAGACTTATCAGACGTATCATCGCATCCAATCCTTGGGAAGATACAGCGGTTTTAAAAATAAAAATGATGAAAAAATGGGTTTTTTGGTGGTTTTTGGCAATTTCTATATGACAGACTTGGTTTTTCAGTCTCGTAAATATTTTTACCGGAAAGCTCGTCCAATTTCCCATAAGTTTGCTTTTGACAGCTTTTTGATTTGACTCGTTTTGATATTTACGTAAGCTAATTTATTATCCAGGTTTCTACCACACTGAAAAAAATATTCTCTTTTCAGTTATTAACAATGTAATTAAGCTTATAACTGTAAGCCCTTACATCCAATTGAAATGCTGTCAAAGGCAAACTTATGGGAAATTGGACGAGCTTTCCGGTAAAAATATTTACGAGACTGAAAAACCAAGTCTGTCATATATAAATTGCCAAAAACCACCAAAAAACCCATTTTTTCATCATTTTTATTTTTAAAACCGCTGTATCTTCCCAAGGATTGGACATAGGACAATGGTCAATATGGAGACTTTTATGTAAAATTGTCTGGGGAACCGATTCCCACTATGGGTTTTTTTAAAATTTTGACGTTTAGACCACTTTTCAAAAAAACAGTTTTAGTAAATGATTTTTGTATTTTTTTAGGAAAGACATACCATCCTGCATTTTTCGTGAGTCTTTTGGTAACATCTTAGGCTATTTCCTCAAAAATTTTGAACGAAAAAAAATCGTGACAACACCTTTAAATTTAAGTTTTAGACTTAAAAATCAAAAAATCTCATAGAAGTGGCGTGTATTTTTGTTTCAGTGTATTTTTTTTCAGAAAGCCCATCCAATTTCCTACAAGTTTGTCTTGGACCACTTTTTGATACGACGCAATGGCTTCGAGACACAGTAATTTTTAAATTGCAAAATACAAAAATATTTAAATACCTTACGCCTTTCTCAAATGTTATTTTCGAGTACTATTGGCTCCATATACACAAAAATGGCTTATATAGGCCTAGGATAACATGTCTAAAAACTTGCATTGAAATCGGAGAGGGTCGGGTACAAAAGTACCAGAAAAATTCCTGATTTGAGCTGGAATTGCTCTAAGGTGTTTTTTCTACAGGGAAGCTTTATCGTTGAGAACAATTATATCACAAAGGCGTCATCCATAAAGTATGTCACGCTCTAGGGGGGAGGGGGCTCTGACCAAGTGTGACATTGCGTGTTATAAGTATAGGAAAAGCGTGACAAAGGGGGGGAGGGGGGGTAAATTTTGGTTGATTTTAGCGTGACGTACTTTATGGATGAAACCAAATGTAAGCTTAGTTTTAGGACCCAATTGTTGTCAAAGGAACGCGGTCACTTGTTAGTTTGACACCCTCTTTACATGGAGCTCACATGTACGTTTGGTTTGATAGAAAGTGGAAGTTCCGTGTAAAAAGTGGCAGTTCGTCACTCTCTAGTTTGACTTTGCCGAGCCATCGAGGTACAAACAAAAAAAAGTGTCAAACAAAAAAGTGACCAACCACCAGGGGTTGAGCTCGACCTTAAGACTTTTTGAGATCTTGAGTGTATTTACGCAACAACAATTTTAACTAATCCAGATTTCTAAGCGAAGATGGCGTTACGAACGGTGCACGGCCGAAATTGGGTCCTAAAGCCCTATGTAAATTGTTAAGTACAACGATTAAAAATATGCTTAAAAACCATTTCTGATCACTTTTTTACTTTAATGCAAAAAAAATAAAGTTTACAAGACAACATTTTTTCGATGGATCAACTATGGTCCCCTTGTAACGAGCTGTCAAGTAGGACCTTTCTGTCAAGAAGGACCACGAGGTTAATTTTTCAAAATTGATTTAAAAATCCATTTGAAACACTTTGTGGTCGTACAATGGGTCATTGTACGCAGAAAAATAAGCTTTATCGCTGTAAACAATATTATCAGCAATCTTTGCTTCAATTGGACCCAATTTCAAAATCACGTACCAACCTCGGTACCAACATTAAAAGTGTGCAATGGCCTGACAGCCACACTATTTCTAATGTTGATACCACTATGCGGGCGTGCACAGTTGATAACGCCATCTTCGCTTAAAAAGTCTGGATTATTTAACACTTCTGGAGTTTTTTTAAAAGGTCCAATAAACCAAATTTTCAGTTTTTACTTTTTGGGTGTTTTTTAATACCCCTGACTCCAGGCGGTTTCAAAAACACTTAAAAAGCAAAAACTGAAAATTTTATTTATTGGACCTTTTCAAAAAAAACTCCAGATTATCAATAGAGCACCAAAACGTAGCTCTACGTTACCCTATGATACAGAAATTCTTCTCCTGCATCTGTCTGTATCAAGTGCAATCAACACGCAAAATTCAGATAACACAGATCTGTGTAAAATTTGACACAGATTGCCCAAAACCTGGAATACACAGAATCTGTGTAAAAGCCTTGTACACAGATCTGTGTTCAGCCGTTGTCTGTCAAATCTGTGTAATTTTATAAAAGCAATCTGTGTAAAATTTTACACAGATCTGGGTAAATTTTTACACAGATCTGGGTAAAATTCCACCCCGATTTTTCCCCTGCAAACCAGTTTTCTTTCATAAAATGGATGAAAAAACGGAAATAAACAAAAACAATGAACCTTATTTATTCAATCTTGAGGCAGCGAATCCTTCCTTGGTCGCGGTAACCAGAGCAGCGAATCCTTTCTTGGTCGCGGAAACCGGGGCAGCGAATCACCGGAAGATCACGAATTAGGTTGTTGTTTCGGCTGGCGCTTCATTGTCGGAGGACTTTCTGGTCCGAATCTGGCCGAGACGTTCGAAGAAGTTGGGTAGTGCACGAGGGATCTAAAAAAAACAAGAATTAGATTTAAATTAACAAAGTTTATCAAAAAGAAACCTACCGCAAACGCTGGCCTTCCTTGGTCGCAGGAACCGAGGCAGCGAATCCTTCCTTGGTCGCGGAAACCGGAGCAGCGAATCTTTCCTTGGTCGCGGGGACCGAGGCAGCGAATCGGCGGAAGATCACGAATCAGGTTACTGTTTCGGCTGGCGCTTCCTTGCTGGAGGGCTTTCTGGTCCGAACCTGTAGCGACGATGGCTAGGAAATCTCGAAATCTCAAAACTGGTGTTCTTGCCGGAGGAGTTGGAAGTTTGGTTCACTCTTTTACAGTACTCGCGAAGATATGCTAAACGAACAAAGAAAGTTAGGTTATGGAATTAGTTTATACTTAATCTGGTGAAATTTGTTGTAAAACTATGTTTTCTACTAAGAAATCTACAGTCATGATGTTTGAAATTAAGATTTATAGAAAAACTCAGTTAAAAATCGCAAAAAAAAAATCTATGAAAAAGACGACCGAAAAATTTTCAACCTTTTCAGCTCAGCAGAAGTGCGGGAAATGAACGACAGTGACGCCAACTCTATTTTACACAGATTTAGAAGAGACGCTATTCGAAAATCTGTGTAATATTTTACACAGAACTGTGTCAGGCAACTACACAGATTTTGAAAGCTAGAACTGATCGTCAAGCTGTGTAATTTTTTTACACAGATCTGTGTTATCCAGATTTTGCGTGAAGTAAATCTGTACACATGCGAAATGAACCACCGAATGAACCCCACGTGCGCTGACAGCGTCTTGTTTTGATTTTGCATTCTGGTTACACTGACAGCTACGTCCTTGAAATGAACTGGTTTTACTTTTTCTCGCTGCTGCTGCCTTGCAAGTTGCAGTAGTGGATCGTCTGTGGGCCAGATTAGAATGCAAATTTAAGCGCCTCAACAAATAATTGGTTGATCACAAGGTTGACTGCAAAAGTAATCGCGCGAAGGTGTTAAATTCACCCAGGATGACTAACGGCACACCAATCAGCAGCTGGTGAGTGACGAAATTACTGACCCGTTTTTCCATCACGAGCTGTGGTGGCGGTCATGTAAAGCGCGCAAAAGATTAAAATTAAACATTCTTTTCGTTTCCTCCCGCTGCTGCCAGTGATCGATGTCCCCGGCTTGTGGCCTTCGGGAATGTGCTGCTGGACGTTAGTGTGGAGCTTCGCGATACGCAAATTTTGAAGGACTTTGATCTGAAGGAGGATGACCAGCGGGAAATTCCTGCGGACAAGTTGGCCCGGCTCGGTGCGGTCACCATGGAAACGTAAGTGTGATGGGTCGATAAATACCCACACGTGTGGCAGGGTGGAGTGGAGGTGGGAGGGGGGCCACACCTCCGGTCAAATCCGGCGCGGCGCGAAATTACTGCCGCTTTGCGGTACGCCAGGAAAAAAACCCCGATTTAATCCCACCTGGGGTGAGATAGAGCCTTTCTTACTAAAGGAAGATATCTGGACCAAATTTTCAGTTGATATCGTTGTTCCAAAATTGATCCATTTTAGTGAGCGTTTAGTCAATTCAAAAACAACACTGTCGCTTACACGCAGAAAAATGTTTTGTAGAATCAGCCTGTACGAGGTTTGTTTCAACAAAAATTTTGTTAGATATAATCAACGCCGATTTTGCGTTGAAACAAACCTTGATTTTCTCAATTCCACAAAAATCTTTTGTTGTTATGAAAAAGTTGCTTTGACGTTTAGCGTTGATTCAACAAAAATCTTGATTTTCAAATCAACAAAATGTTTTGTTGATTCAAATAGGCCTTATTTTTCTGCGTGTAGCAGAGATAATCATGATAGGCGATGAGTGATGAACGAGCAATCGATAGGGCAACTTGTACAAAAATGAGGTTATCTAGTATCAAAACCTTATACGCGCCAGCATTACTCGCGTCTGCATGTGAAGCTCAACTTGACAACTTGTCGGCGAGGCGACGGAAATCGATCGTCCATGATTTTTTTGCAAATTTTTCCAATTAATATTTCTCGAGAATTGATTTGATAAATAAGCTTGATTTTGAGTCGGAGCCAAAAGCAAACCCTAGACCTTTCTTTGGTAAGAAAGGCAAAAAATGTCCCAACAGCATGCGGCTCTACTAGCCTCTAACTGAACAAACTTTTACCTTCAGATGCGGCCCGCCAAAGTACAACCCGGGGGGGTCGGCGCTGAATACGACGCGGATCCTGCGGGGCCTTGGCGAAAAGAACGTGATTTTCTGTGGTGCCGTCGGCGCTGATGAGAATGGAGAAATTATAACCAAGATCCTGAAGGACAGCTCGCTGAACACATGGTAAGAGACTCTGCATCGCTTGCTGTGGCTATGTTTGTTTTATGGTTTTGTTATTGCGATGTAATTAACGGGTTGGATGCAAGTGCGCTTGTTTGATCGTTTTTTCAGTGCATTACTCGTTTTAGCCGGTGCATGTAAATACTCGAAGTGAAGAGGAGTTGGGATTTCCCAAAAATGGTGCGATAGGGAAATCCCACAGGGCAAATAGGTGAAGCCTTACATTTTGGTTTAAAACGCTATCAAAAACAATACAAATACAAACTAACACAGAAATACTGATCTTCTTCTCTTTCCCGTAGCATCCAAACACTGCCGGACCACTGCACCGGAACTTGCATCTGCCTGATTAGCGGCGACAAGCGCAGTCTGAACGCAAACATTGGCGCGTCGCTGCACTTCAAGAAGGAGTTTGTAACGTCCCGCTGGTGCCAGGGCAAGATTGGCAGCTGCAATTCGGCGGCCCACGATGACATCGAGGAGGACGTGCGCGTGTTTTACGTCGAGGGTTATTTCGTGCCGGAAAAGTTTCACATTTGTCAGTACATTTACGAGAAGTACTGCAAGGGCACGGCAAATCTGTTCGTGACGAACCTGAACGCGACCTATATTTTGCAAAATTTTACCAAGGAAATGCGCTGGATGGTTGAGCAAGCGGATCTTGTATTTGGAAATCTGACCGAATTTGTAGCCCTGGCGGAGATTTACGAGTGCGAAGACTTTGACGAGCTGGCCAAATGTTTGATTCGGAAGTATTTGAAGATCAATCGGGAAAAGATTCTGGTCGCCACGGATGGATGCCGATGTGTGCGGTTCTATCACGGCAACGGGAGCGCATTCTACGGGGAGTCGTACCAGGTTCCGATAATTCCCCAAAAGGCGGTTATCGACACGACCGGTGCAGGCGATTCGTTCGTGGCCGGCTTCCTGTACAAGTACATGAACGGAGAGTCTCCGACGCTGCCGGACTGCATCCGCCACGGAAGCAAGGTAGCAGCGAAGGTGATCCGCCAGGTGGGCTGCAATCTGCCCTCGTCACTACCGGCATCGCCGACGCTGACACCCACAACCTCGCAGCAGGAAGATTTGTTGAAGGCCAAGCAGACTTAAGTGTGCTTGAGCTCACGGGAAGTTATGTTAAGTTGTCGTCTATTGTCGTACAGGTGCTGTACTCGATCGGTGATTTGTTCAATCTCATATTTGGCTGTTAAGAGGTACTTAGGGAATCTCATTCCTTTCATTAGAAATTTTGTTTTTTTTTTTTGCTAGGTGATAGATTGAATAGTTGTTAATTTTTAAGCTCAAGCTCATTATGTATCGCTTTTTTAACTTGTTAAACAAATTAAGCTAAAAAATGCAAATGGAAATAAAATTGCTATCCTTGTTGTATCAGTCGTTTGTTTTGCGTATTTTTTGGATAAAAAACCCATTTTTTTTTTAATACCAGAAGTGTTAATATTATTGAATCATAAAATGACATGCCTCATAATTGTTTTTTTTGTTATTTTTTTCAGATGAAAATACCTACTAGAATTAACCTGGCGATTATTGCACTCGATCGGAATTTCGAGATTTTTCGATAGTGAGATTACGATCTACCATCGCCAACTTACAATCGAAATATTACTATCGAGAATTCTCTATCGTGGCTCGGGATATTACGACCGAAATTTGTAATAGCCTTTTTCAATTATTTTTTTATTGAAATGACAAATGACAGAAATAGAAAAAATTAAAACTATTTTTAAATTCAAATATTTTAAAACATAAAAATAGGAAAAAACATATATTTTTTTGAAATTTCAACTAGTCTAAAAAATTCTAAAAACTTTAAAAATTTATAAGAATTGAAAATTTGTGAAAATTAAAAAGAAATGAAATACTTCAAATATTTCCAACAAAAAAAATATCAAAATATTACAATTTGCATAAATTTAGTATTTAAAATTTTAAAGTCAATGATTGTTTCGATTTCAAGCTACGGAAATAGTGAATTGAAATGCAAAAATAATCACGATTCGTAAAATGTTTCTACAAACCACACAAAGAAAAAAATCACGTTGTAGTTTGTGTGATTAATTAAGTTATTTAATATACATCTCACAATGCCTAGAAGAGACCTCTCTTACTGATGTGCGTAAGCGTTGCTTTGCTTTGTGAATTTCTACCTAAGCTAACGATGTATCAAAATGATTTAATCCTGTTCCTACCCGATTTTACAAACAAGAATATTGAGATGCAATAAAAAAAATCAATATCTTGATTTCTATCAACACAAATATATAAATAATATATTAGCCCGGGTCAAAAAAATTAAAGTTGCTCAAATGAAAAATTATATGAGATTGCCCGAAAGAGTACTCAAAATGGAGGCTCAGGCCAAAATTTCAGCCCATTTGGTTGAAAACTGGCTTGCCTTGAGCAGGAACAAGTTTAAATGGGAATTAACCCGTAAAACTGGAGCATTTAGGTAAATTGCTCTGTACAAGACAGCCGTTAACAAATGACGACTTTTGCATACCATGGCGTCCTAGGGGATAATCTGGGGAACAATTCCTCCGAAGGGTGCAAGACGATCCGAGGCCCCTGGTTTTGCCTTGAACCGGATTCATTCCGGCGTCGCAGAAATTCTCATGGTCCCAGCTAAATGTATAGGGAAAAATCAAAACACACTAAGAAGGCTGCCTCGATCAGAGGACGCCACATGGCAATCAGCCACCACGTGGCAGGATGGTATCATCAATTTTTGCTTTTAAAGTGGTTTTGTTATTTTTAGGACATTTTATTCAACCAGATATTTGATCAAAAACACCTTAACAACGGTAGATGTAATTTTGAAGTCGATTTTTGAGTTATTTCCATGCCACGTGGTGACTGATTGCCATGTGGCGTCCTCTGATCAAGGCAGCCTTCTTAGTGTGTTTTGATTTTTCCCTATACATTTAGCTGGGACCATGAGAATTTCTGCGACGCCGGAATGAATCCGGTTCAAGGCAAAACCAGGGGCCTCGGATCGTCTTGCACCCTTCGGAGGAATTGTTCCCCAGATTATCCCCTAGGACGCCATGGTATGCAAAAGTCGTCATTTGTTAACGGCTGTCTTGTACAGAGCAATTTACCTAAATGCTCCAGTTTTACGGGTTAATTCCCATTTAAACTTGTTCCTGCTCAAGGCAAGCCAGTTTTCAACCAAATGGGCTGAAATTTTGGCCTGAGCCTCCATTTTGAGTACTCTTTCGGGCAATCTCATATAATTTTTCATTTGAGCAACTTTATTTTTTTTGACCCGGGCTATAATATATATAATAATATATAATAAATGTGTGATATATATCAACATCGGAAACCATCTGAGCAATTCTCTACCAAAACCGGAAATGGATTTTATTTGTATTTTTTTATTTGGCTCAAACTTTGTGGGGGCCTTCCCTATGACCAAATAAGCTATTTTGCGTCATTGGTTCACCCATACAAGTCTCAATACAATTTTGGCAGCTGTCCATACAAAAATGGTATGTAAACATTCAAACAGCTGTAACTTTTGACTGAATTTTCTGATCAATTTGGTGTCTTCGGCAAAGTTGTAGGTATTGTTAAGAACCATAACATTCCACCATTTTCTAATGACAATATCTCAGCAACTAATGGTCCGATTTTCAATGTTAATACATGAAACATTCGTAAAATTTTCCGATCTTTTCGAAAAAAAATATTTTGAAAATTTTTAAATCAAGACTAACATTATAAAAGGCCTTAGCATTGAATATTACGCCCATTTAAAATGCTAGTCTTTATTTCAAAATTTTCAAAATATTTTTTTTTCGAAAAGATCGGACAATTTTACGAGTGTTTCATGTTTTAACATTGAAAATCGGACCATTAGTTGCTGAGATATCGGCATTAGAAAATAATGGGGTTGCTTTGGTGAGATTTAGAAAACTTCAATTTTCATGTTTCTTTTTCTTAAAGCGGCTGTATCTCAGCAACCAGAGGTCCAATCTGCAATGTCTCTTAGATAATTTTATAGCAAATTTTCTGAACTTTTCAAAAAATATATTGGAAATGGTCACTTATGGTCACTATTTTTAAAAATCGGAAAACTTCAAATATTTCGCTAAAATCAAACTTTCGGTGGCTATATCTTGAAAATGGAGCCCTTTATAAAAAAATCTGTCAAGTACTTTTCGATTGGAAATACAATTTTGCATTAAAAAAATAAGGTCAAATTTGTTTTTACATGAAATTTCGATTTTTTTCAAAAATCACTATTTTTTCAAATATTCATAACTCGGCGGCAGATTTTTTGATCATGTTTCTCTATGGCTCAAAAGTTGCGGATTTTGTACCCTAAAACATATCAAAAAATCTTAAAAATCAAAAAATACGTATAGTACGTTTTAGTGAAAAAAAAAGTTGATAAAAAAAATCTACAATTTTTTTCCGTGTACCTTTTTTTTCTCAAAAGTCCTTAACAATAGCTACAACTTTGCCGAAGACACCAAATTGATCAGAAAATTCAGTCAAAAGTTACAGCTGAATATTTACATACCATTTTTGTATGGACAGCAGCCAAAATTGTATGGAGACTTTTATGGGTGAACCAATGACGCAAAATAGCTTATTTGGTCATAGGGAAGGCCCCCACAAAGTTTGAGTCGAATAAAAAAATACAAAAAATAAAAATGGTCGAAATCGGCCAATTTCGTAGAGAGTTGCTCATCTTGGCAAATAGCCCTGAAACGACGGCAACGTGTGGCTCCATCTCCAGGGAAATTTCTAAGTACCTAAATTTAAAACAAATAAATTTTGGAGTTTAAATTTATGTTTAACAATTATTTTTTATACATACACTGCCGTTCTACATGTTCAAAAAAGGGCAACTGAGCAAAACGCGATTGAAATTTTTCGATCGATTTCTGTGTTTCTACGCATAATTGTCCCGTGGTTCCCTATTCGCCCTATATGACCCTTATCACTCCGGTTAACATGTTATCACCCTTATTTGTAATCCTCTTGCAGTTAAACAGGTAAACAAGATAAAATGCTTCGTAAAACTCATGATTTCGTGATAGAAAATACTTGGTGGGACAATTATGCGTAGAAGTTCAACGATGGGCCAAACAGACTTGGTGTTGTTTTCAATGATTTTCTGAACAAAGTACTAGATTTTATGTGTTTTTCTGGAAGTATACGTAAAACTTAACTTAAAAATGATAAAAAGTCAAAATCATCGAAAACTGACATGGGACAATTATGCGTAGAACGGCAGTACACTGTGTATCCAGGTTTTTAAACGAAGATGGCGTTCTAATGGTGAACGTCCGAAATGTCAAAATCACGCAGTGGTACCAATATTCCGAAAGAAGTGTGCCATGGCATGACAGCCACATTTGTTTTCTAATGTTGGTGCTACTGCGCGATTTTGACATTTCGGATGTTCACCATTAGAGCGCCATCTTCGCTTAAAACCCTGGATACGGATTGATTTGACTGGGCCTTTTAGGGCATCTCCACCGCAGAGATCTAATTGCGTGGCAAACCTATCGATTGGATCCCCAGTTTTAGCTTTGCTCCGTACCTAATGCACGTTTTCGCACCGCTGGGAGCTAATTTGGCTACCGAATCAAGCCCACCGCGGGGATCTAATTTATTTATTTTCAAATTTTAGCCGTTTTGTTGATCGAAATCAATAAAACTACATTCTAGCATGATAGAACATGCTTCCAATTACATTTTATGTCCTAATTGTTTACTTACGTCAATTAAATATCATTTTCAAATTTTTAAAAGAGTTCATCCGATTTGCTCCCGACATGTTTGCACCCCAACTTTCGCACCGCGGGTAGCAAAGCTAAAGCTAAATTAGCCTTCGAGTTCATTCAGCGAAGAAAAAGTTCATCGGGGATCCGTCGAGTAGCCAAGATAGGTGCTCGAGAAGTCCCCGAGCTGCCGGTGGCTAATGTTTTCAGCGATTTTTAGAATCATTTGTCTTTGTTTGGTTGAAGTTGCATTAATTTTGATTATCAAACTTGAATGAATATTGAAGAAATCAGTAATTTGGTTCAAAACGACTTTATTAAATTGAAAAATTGTGTTTTTTTATCATTATTAAGTATTTTTTAAATAAAAAATAATCAACCACCGATTTTTGATACAAGCAAATCATCACAGAAAATTTAAACATTTTTGAATTATGTATTAAAATTCAAATATATATCAAGAATTTTCCTTTTTGTATGCGACAAACGTTTTAATAATATTGTATTCGATATAATGATATTGAAAATACCCGCCAAATCTCTTGCAGAATTTTGAAATTAAATGGACAGATCTGGAGTTTTTTTTAAAAGGTCCAATAAACCAAATTTCCAGTTTTTGCTTTTTGGGTGTTTTTGAAACCGCCTTGAGTCAGGGGTATTAAAAAACACCCAAAAAGCAAAAACTGTAAATTTGGTTTATTGGACCTTTTCAAAAAAAAACTCCAGAATTTTTTTTTGAAATTAAGAAATTCGAAAATATAAATTTACGAAAAAACTCGAAATTCTAACATTCAAAAACACTTTTTTTGTCAAGAATTGTATTCAAAATCAGGAATTAAAAAAATATGATTTAAAGAATTTGTGAATTTAAGAATTTAAGAATTTAAGAATTTAAGAATTTAAGAATTTAAGAATTTAAGAATTTAAGAATTTAAGAATTTAAGAATTTAAGAATTTAAGAATTTAAGAATTTAAGAATTTAAGAATTTGAGAATTTAAGAATTTATGAATTTAAGAATTTAAGAATTTAAGAATTTAAGAATTTAAGAATTTATGAATTTAAGAATTTAAGAATTTAAGAATTTAAGAATTTAAGAATTTAAGAATTTAAGAATTTAAGAATTTAAGAATTTAAGAATTTAAGAATTTAAGAATTTAAGAATTTAAGAATTTAAGAATTTAAGAATTTAAGAATTTAAGAATTTAAGAATTTAAGAATTTAAGAATTTAAGAATTTAAGAATTTAAGAATTTAAGAATTTAAGAATTTAAGAATTTAAGAATTTAAGAATTTAAGAATTTAAGAATTTAAGAATTTAAGAATTTAAGAATTTAAGAATTTAAGAATTTAAGAATTTAAGATTTTAAGAATTTAAGAATTTAAGAATTTAAGAATTTAAGAATTTAAGAACTTAAGAATTTAAGAATTTAAGAATTTAAGAATTTAAGAATTTAAGAATTTAAGAATTTAAGAATTTAACAATTCAAGAAATTAAGAATTTAAGAATTTAAGAATTCAAGAAATTAAGATCAGGATTGCTAGGATTGCTTGTTTTCAAATCCGTATTGGCTTATTTAAAATATTATGCTTGAATTTTGCTTTTTACTCAATACAAATGACTTGTCTCTTCCATGTCCGGCAGTAGATCGACAATGCGTTGACCAAAATTAAACAAACACAGCCCCAATCTGACCTAAAAAACTAAACTGCATCACCCCAGATTACCAAAAGTCATTTTTCATGCGTAAACTTGCAGGCACGGAAGGGAAAATATCTCCAAACTCGAATAATTGAAATCGAAAAATCAATCATCACTCCTAATGTAAACATTTACTGACGTGAGCAGGATAAACTCTATGTTTACAAACTCACATTGGCCCAATTACATTGTTTTGCTTGAAAAAACCATCCGTCAGACGATTTGCTCCCGGTAGATCCCGGAGCTAACCTGAGTTTTGTTTAGATTCGGATGAACACGGATGAACTCGAACCTAAATTAGCTCTCGCACAAGTACCGCGGTGGGCTTGACGCGGGTGCCAAATTAGCTTTGCAACGCAATTAGGTCCCTGCGGTGGAGATGCCCTTAAAGGGTGACGTCGGGTGAACTTGAAAAAAGGATACTTTTTACTTTGAGTGTAGATTCTTGAATAAAACAAAAATAATTTCCGATTTTTTAATTTTGGATTTCAAACCAAAAGCGAAAACAAGCTTCGAACACATGTTTAGATTTCCTCGATCGTCAGTTGTTATTTTACGATGATATTTCGTGAAATTACGGTCGAATGATCTCAATGAACTATCGAAAAATTACGACTTACGGTTGACACATTACGAAAAATCACGATCGTGAGTCAAGAAATTACAACCAAGTGCAATAATTAGCACGTACCTTAGAGTTACAATTACTTGAAATTCCTCAACATTTACCCAGGTTCCCCTTGACTTTTAAAACTTTTTACTCCATTAAATGTCAGCACTAAAGAAAGTAAAGCACAATATTCGCACATTAAAATTTATTCCAATAAATATAGTCAAATCACAAACATGCGTTTGCATCGATTCGAGAGACCAACCACTTTACTTTCCAAAACTCTCCCCTCAAAACGTAACCAACGATATCCGCCTCAACTCGTCATCCGTGGACAGATCTTCGTCGTCCCCCTCGGAATCGTACTCCGTTTCCTCGTCCTCATCGTACTCATCGTCGTCCTCGTCCTCGTCGGTACTTTCCCACGACTCCTCCAGGCTGTAATCGATCGCGGCCACGCCTGCAACGCGATTAGCGCCACCTCCTCCTCCACCACCCCGCCCATCATCCACGCCCTGGATGGCGATCCGTTCGGTGTGGATGTTGATCTCGACCTCCCAGCGAAAGTTCAGTATCATGAATCCGGCCGTTATGAGCACCGGCAGTGTGACCCGACTCTTCCACGCGAGGTTCGTGAGAAAGAGAAACGTTTTGCCAAAGGTGGAATTCATCATTTTTTTTTTTTTTGAAAGGATGTTTTCGGATTTTAGTTAGGGGGTAGTGGTTCTGGAAAGAGATAGAAAGAG
This sequence comes from Culex pipiens pallens, assembly GCF_016801865.2. Lineage (NCBI taxonomy): Eukaryota > Metazoa > Arthropoda > Insecta > Diptera > Culicidae > Culex > Culex pipiens. The sequence continues at coordinate 90,473 of NW_026292832.1, forward strand.
ACGAAAAGAAACACGCCGTTACTTGTTTGCTGAGTAATATTTGCACATTTATTGGTAGCATATAATAAGCAAGTAACAAATAAGATGAATAAGTGGAATGTGTGTGTTTAATCGTAATAATCAACGTGATCGCCAGATTTGAACTGGCCCGCCTCGAGCACGCTCAGGAACTTGGCCGTCGTTTGGTGCGTCGTGAGCATGGTCGTGGAATCGCGCAGCCCTTTGAAGTACGCGCGGATCTCCTTGGCGTTCGAGCGACCCTGAATGTCTACCGTCATGTCGGTATCGACCGGCCCTGGCGAGTAGTTCAGCACCACCAAGTCCGGCTCTTCGTTGGCCAGCACCTTGAAGTACATTTCACGGGCGGCCTTCCCCGAGCAGTAGAATCCCATGCTTTTGAACGGAACCAGGCACGCCTTCGAGGTAATATTCACGACCAACTTCCGCGGACACTCGCCAAACCGGCGCAGAAAGCAGCTGTTCAAAACTCCCACCGTGATGACATTCGTCGCAAAGTACTCCTCCCACTCTTGCCGATCCGCCATATCGATCGCCTTGCGTTCCACGTTCCCGATCGTGCCCACGTTGTGAACGATCGCCGCCAGCCCAAAACTCTCCACCGGCTTCTTCCCGAGCGACTTCCCGATAATGTCCTCCAGCAGCTCCCGCGAGGCGTTACTCAAATCCACCGAACTCGTAACCACAGTTATGTGCGGGTTCACCTCCAAGATCTCCGCCCGCGTAGACTCCAGCCCGGAAGCGGACCGCGCAAGCAGTACCACGATGGACCCAGCCCGGAAGCGACGCGCCGTTTCGATGGCCATCCGTTGGCCGATGCCGCGAGAGGCGCCGGTGATCAGGAAGTACGCAACCTGGTCGAGGTCGATTTTGGTGCCGCTGGTCGATGATGCCATGGTGCTGCTTTGTGGCTTGAACGTGTAGAACTAACGGAAAAGTGCTGCGCGCTCTCTCAATCTCTCTGTAGGTGCGATGAAACGAAACAGATCCGGTCACGAATGCTAACGATTGGCTAGTGCTGATTAACGCCGAGTCACACATGAAGAATGCTGATTGCAGTTTGAGTCAGGGGTGTTCAAGGTGGTGAGTTCAGCTATTCAGAGAACACATCCATCAAAAAATCGGCTCTCAAGATACAGATTTTAGAATATTTAGATACAACTTTTGAATGGAAAGCTATCAAATTAGTAGGGGAGAACCAATAACGCAAAAAGCTTCTTTGGTCCTAGAGAAGGCCTCTACAAAGTTTAAGGCAAATAAGATGCAAAAAATAATCAATGTTTGAAATTTTAGGGAATTACTCCCATAAAAAATCGTACGGCAGTTGCATTTTGCATGGCACGTATTCAAACATACAAATCTGGAGTTCTTTTTTAAAAGGTCCAATAAACCAAATCGACGGTAACATTTCAAAAGGCATCATGTACATTTCAACACTTTCTGGGTTATTGTATATTCTGAAAGTACTTCTAATAAGCTACCTCTCCACCAAAAATGAGCAAAAGTTACTTCAGTAAAGTCTGTTTAATCATGATTTTAAATAAAGTAACATACACAAAATCTCTGCCATCAGCAGTTCCTGTTTATATAGCCCTGTCATCGGAATTTTCAGTTTCTGCTCGTTGGGTGTTTTTAAAACCGCCTTGAGTCAGGGGTATTAAAAAACAAAAATTGAAAATTTGGTTCATCGGACCTTTTTAAAAAAAACTCCAGAAACATTGAAACGTTAAAAACATAGAAAATAGAAAATAAATAAAACAATTTTAAAATGGTGAAATTTAAAACTTCAAGAATAAAAAATAACACATTCTAAACAGTGAAAAATAACAAAAATCGGAGATTCAGAAATTTTTAAACTAAGAAGTTTGGAACCTTAAAAATACACATGTTGGAAAAATTACAAATAAAAAATGCTTTTTTTATTATTGTAAAACAAATAAAATTTCAAAAATTTAATGATTAAAAAAAATTAATACAGTTTTTACTCGAAAATTAAAAAAAAATAGAAACTAGAAAATATAAATTGAGAAAAAGGAACTTAAAATATAAATAATCAGAACAAAATTAATTCAAAAACATGCAAACAATGTTTTAACTTGATTATCCAAAGTTCTCACCAAAATTTCACTACGGGTAAAGAGAATCACGATTTTTTCTTAAGAATTCAAAAATAAAAGTATTTTAGAATATATATTTTTTTAATCTGTGAATATAAGAATTTAAGATTTAGGAATTTAAAAATTTTAAAATAACTGAAATTGAGAATTTGAGCTTTAAAAACATAACGAAGTTTCAAAAATTTAGAAACGCAAAAATATAAATGTGCCCAAAACTCAACATTAGAAAAAATCAAAATTTCAAAAAGGGGCAGATTTTTCAACACAAAAAAGTAAAAAAAATATAGGGATTAAAAAAAAATACAGTTCTAACTCGATTATCCATAGTCTCCGCCAACATTTTACTCCGGATAATCAAAACACGAAATTTGGTTATTCACAAATAATGATTTTCTGTTATTTATCAAATATGGCAGCAAAGATGGGGTATTTAAGAATTTAAGTATTTAAGAATTTAAGAATTTAAGAATTTGAAAATTTGAGAATTTACGAATTTAAGAATTTCAGAATTTCAGAATTTAAGAATTTAAGAATTTAAGAATTTAAGAATTTAAGAATTTAAGAATTTAAGAATTTAAGAATTTAAAAATTTAAAAATTTAAAAATTTAAGAATTTAAGAATTTAAGAATTTAAGAATTTAAGAATTTAAGAATTTAAGAATTTAAGAATTTAAGAATTTAAAAATTTAAGGATTTAAGAATTTAAGAATTAAAAATTTAAAAATTTAAGATTTAAAGAATTTAAGAATTTAAGAATTTAAGAATTTAAGAATTTAAGAATTTAAGAATTTAAGAATTTAAGAATTTAAGAATTTAAGAATTTAAGAATTCAAGAATTTAAGAATTTAAGAATTTAAAAATTTAAGAATTTAAGAATTTAAGAATTAAAGAATTTAAGAATATAAGAATTTAAGAATTTAAGAATTTAAGAATTTGAGGGAAATAAAATAGGATTTTTTTAAACCGAGATTTAAGAGATTCTATGACAATTTCCGGAATTCCATTTCCCGGAATGGACATTATCCGGAATGGACGTTATCCGGAATGAAATTTCCCGGAATGGACGATTCCCGGAATGGACATTTCCCGGAAAAATGTTTTTTTTATATTACCTGATTTGACAATGAATGGAATCTTGCCTACTCGCTTACTTGTGGTTAAGAATTATCAAGTTTGTACCCCGTTGGTTTGACCTAGTCACATTTAAGGAACTTGATATTTTGACAACAATATGAATGATAAACACATGAATCTTAAAAAAGAAAGAGAAAGGTTCGGACACGAACAATAGAAGCAAGCGATGACTATTGAACCAATACTTTATTAATCACCACGAGATGTAACAATGTAGATCAACAGATATTAGAAAAATACTAGATTTTTTTTAACATTCTTTTAATGTGATGTTATGTAAGAATTTTCCCTTCTTTTGTTAATCAGTTGACTTTTGTGACTAAATTGTACCAAATTTTATTATAAGGCAGAATGTTTATTTTCAAAGTAGGGAAAACCTCAAGAAAGTACCTTGAGTTTCTGAAAAGCTTTTTATTTTCTTGAGGTTTTCCGTTCTTTGAAAATAATCATTCTGCTTTATAGTAAAATTTGGTAGAATTTAGTCAAAATCAAAAAAAAATCAAATCAAATCATTCGCTCTACAGCATTGCCTTGGCGTTCTCGATTACGAGATTCCTACTCGAAACTAAGTGTCCGAAGGCTTGATTGTTGAGGCAATTGCAAACCTCTTTTTACACCTTAGCTTCCATCCATCCCGGGATTCGAACTGACGACCTTTGGATTGTTATTCCAACTGCCTACCAGCGACTCCACCGAGACAGGACCCAAGGAGACGACTCCTACACATGGACTGAGCTATCGACCTAACCTCTAGGTTAGACCGGGGCCAACATTTACTTCCATAGGGACGTGGCGTTACATCGTGCTGCCATCTGGTTTTTTTAAGTGCAAGAGTGGAAAAGTGCTGAGTCATAGTCTAAAAATAGACGGCGTCCTATCTCGCCCAGCAAAATGAAGTCGATAAAGTAGTCGGTTTCGATGCAGAAAAAGTGGAAAATGTGGTCTAAAAATAGCGACGCCATCCCCCTATGCGTGACCAGACAAATCTCGTCTCGAAAAATGCCAACGGGACCTTCTGGGATCGAACCAAGGCCGACTGGGTGAGAGGCAATCACGCTTACCCCTACACCACGGGTCCCGGTTTAGTCACAATAGTCAACTGATTAACAAAAGAAGGGAAAATTCTTACATAACATCACATTGAAAGAATGTTAAAAACATCTAGTGTTTGTCTAATATCTGTCGATCTACATTGTTACATCTCGTGGTGGTTAATAAAGTATTGGTTCAATAGTCAACGCTTGCTTCTATTGTTCGTGTCCGAATATTTCACTTTCTTTTTTATCATTCATGTATTTATCATTCATATTGTTGTTAAAATATCAAGTTCCTCAAATGTGACTAGGTCGAACCAATTCATTGTCACATCAGGTAATATAAAAAAAAACTCATTTTTCCGGGAATTGTCCATTCTGGGAAACGTCAATTGGGTACTAAAGCCCTATGTAAATTTTGATGTACAACGATAAAAAACACGATTAAAAACAATTTCTGATCACTTTTTTTCATTTTAATGCAAATTTTTTTTTTGACAAGACAACATTTTTTCGATGGATCAACTATGGTCCCCTTGGAACGAGCTGTCAAGTAGGAACTTTTCTGTCAACAAGGACCGCGAGGTTAATTTTTCAAAATTGATTTAAAAATCCATTTTAAACTCTTTGTGGTCGTACAAAGGGTCATTGTACTCAGAAAAATAAGCTTTATCGCTGTAAACAATAATATCAGCAATCTAAGCTTCATTTTAGGACCCAATTCTGGGAAATTCCATTCCGGCAATTGTCCATTCCGGGAAATGGAATTCCGGAAATTGTCATAGAATCATTTAAGAATTTAATAGTTTAGCAATTTGAGAATTTAAGAATGAAAGGATTAAAGAAGAGCACAATTTGAAATTCAATATTAAAATATTTTAGAAACACAAAAATACAAAATATTTGAAAATAACGAAAAGAGTAAAAAAAGAATGCCCAACTTTTCTCGACCGCGTTTTGTTCGAGCTCCATACTCAGCTTCAACATTGAATTTTGGTTCTTTAGCTTCCATGATAAATATCGTTGTCTGAAAAAATAAGGCTTATCGGTCGTACTAAAAAAACATTATTCTCCAATTTTCATTGTTTGCAAAGTCATGTCTCTGCAACCAAAGGTTGGATTAACAGTGTTGTAATTTTCTTTTTCATAGAGATTTTTTGCAGCCAGTTGAAAAGATTGTTTTTGAGGATGGAAGAGTGTGTCAATTTATAAAATAAATATTAAAGCTCGGTTTTATCAAACTTTTACAAAAAGTAATTTTCAATTGCAAAATTAATTCTCGCTCTGTTTTAACAGGTCCTATGTATTAATCACTTAACACCACTTGGAATTTTTTTATTTTTTTTATTGCTCTACACCATCTAAATTGATTTTAGAAAATCGATTGATTTAGTTTAACTCGTCCTAAAACTTCTATTATGAACACCCCTGACTACAACAAATTACCCTTACCGCAGATCACGCAAAAAAAATCTTCCCACAATGTAACAACCTCCCTCCTCCATCGTGACTAATGATAAAGATCAATGCAAAGTTGCCGCTTTCTGTCAACTTACCACTTTTTTTCTCCTTCTCAATCGCTCTAACGACTGGTGGAGCTCTCGGTTCCACTTTCCTCCCCTTCCTTGCCGTAGTCCTGTTGCTGCTGCTGCTCTTCCTGGGCTTCCTCCCCCTCGAGATGATCGTGCTTCAGGAGATGCGCTAGCTCCGCTGCCGAGAGGGCTTGTTCCGGACGAATGATTCGCAACAGTTCGTGGTTGAACACGGGCTCGTCCAGCTGGTCGTAGTTCTGGGATGCAGCGGCGGGGTCGTTCAGCAGCTGTTGCATACAAGCCTCGCGACGTTCGGCCAACTGCTGCAGGACGGTCGGATTGGTCCTCAGTCTACGAAGTCTACGTTCTGCGTGTGATAAAGGGGGGAAGGATGCCATTAAATTGATAACGTTTTGACTCTTTCGAGAGCTTCAAATCTGCCTCTTATCAGCAATGCAAAATGGTGGCACAAACAATAAGACAATTACAATCTCCTCTTAAATTACCTAACGCGGCCAAATAGCTGTCCGAGTCCGGAAGTCTTCCGTCCCGCGGTTGCTGCTGATCCCCGACGGCGGCTGGTTCAAAGTTGTCCTCGAACTGCAGCTGGACAGCGGAGCAGATTGCGTCACTAGTTGGGTTTGGATTGCACCACGGATCCGCAACGCTCATCGTCCTCCTGTGTGGGGAGGGGGTGCTGCTGCTGATTAATGGCTACACGACTGCAGCTTCTCTCACTATTTTTTTCTCTTTTCGAACGAACGAGAAAACGATCGCGTCACGACGCCCCAACTGGTTGGTGACGTGGTGGAGAGGCTGGACGATTGAAAGAAACTGGTTTCAAGCTTCGCAAATTTCGCGAAAAAAGAGTTACGACGGAGAAGAGAAAATTAAAATTAAATTTTATTTTACTTTGCGCGACTCGATGACAAATGGTTTTTTTCAAAACAAACATTTAGTTTGACGTTTCTTGGTCGAATTTAGATCGATTTTCATGAACTCGCTCGCGAAGTTGACCTAATCGATTCACAGCTCCTAATATACACTGATAATCAACATTACACACTGTTCAGTTCACTTTTACACACTTGTATGGGATTTTTCAGTTCAAGTATGATTACACGAAAGTGTGTAATCATACTTGAACTGAAAAATCCCATACAAGTGTGTAAAAGTGAACTGAAAAAAGTGTAATGCTGTTTACCAGTGTAATGTTGCCTTCCTCACCTCGATAACCCCGATAACCCACACTCAAAGTCAGAAGTATCCCTCAAAAGGGTACTTTCAATCCTCTAAAAGGATACTTTCTATCCTTTTTTAAAGTTCACCCGGCGTTACCCTTTCAAAAGGGTATGTCAAATTCAGTACCTTTTTAGATACCCTTTTAAAGGGTGACGACGGGTGAACTTGAAAAAAGGATACTTTTTACGTTGAGTGCACATCAGGGATGCCAGATACACAGATTTGTCTGTGTTTCACAGACATTTGAGCTCGTGTCAGACATTTTTTGAGGTACACAGACTTTTTAAAAACTTCATTAAATTGTTATTTTGTTAAAATATCAATCGAAACTTAGGGGAAATTCTCGTATGTTTGGCAGGTTAAGCACTCGCTCCTAACTCCATCCAATATGCTGATTTTCACTATTTAAACAACTAATTTTGCAAAACTTTTGGTAGAAACTTGCTTGCTCACTTCTTATTGAGCTATTTATCACTCGAGTTCAGTTGAAAACGCTTTTACGCTCCTTCATCAAACTGCTCTGCCCTTTCATTCTCCCGCACTTGTCCCATCTGTTCAACCACATCATCCAGACCAAGTCGTTCCCCTCAAGCTGGAAAAAGGCTCTCATCACCCCTATCCCGAAGCAGACCAATCCCTCGCAGCCCAAGGACTTCCGGCCAATCAGCGTTCTCCCGGCGATCTCAAAAATTCTTGAGAAGATACTGCTGTCGCAAATTTCCGAGCACCTCGACAACCCGGCTGCACCGCTTCTGGCTCGGCAGCAGTCTGGATACAGGAAGGGACACAGCACGACAACAGCTTTGACAAAAGTGGTTCACGATCTGTATGGGAACCTCGACAACGACCGCTGCACTGTCATGGTTCTGGTCGACTTTTCTCTCGCCTTCAACTGTGTGAACCATCGAACTTTGGAAACGAAGCTTCGAGGCGAGTTTCGGTTTTCTCGAGGAGCCTGTGACCTGATCTCGTCGTTTCTTGCGGGTCGGAAGCAGTCCGTCAGGCTGGGAGATGTTGTGTCCGGAGAACGTGATGTGACTGACGGCACACCTCAGGGATCCTGCCTCAGCGCGCTACTTTTTAGCCTGTACATCAACAGTCTCCCAGGGTCCCTGAGGTGCGAGTACCATCTGTATGCTGACGATCTCCAAGTCTACGTTTCCGGACCATCAGCCGAAGTGGACACTCTGGTCGACGCTATCAACGAAGATCTCGCGGCAATAGCTCGTTGGGCCGATGCTAACTGGCTCGCACCCAACCCCAAGAAGACCAAAGCGATTATCTTCTGCAAGTCTGGAGCGGTTGTGCCACTGACAGAAATAAAATTCTGTGGCGAAGCCGTGCCGTGGTCTGACGTCGTTACGAATCTCGGTCTGAAGATGGATTGTCAGCTGTCGTGGTCCCACCAAGTCAACGACGTTGTTCAAAAGGTGTTCAACACTTTGCGTACGTTTCGTCGTTTTGGCCCTGTACTCTCTACGTTGACACGACGCAAGCTGGTGCAGGCGGTGGTTATGCCAATTTTCACCTACGCCGACGTCGTCTACTACCCTGGACTGTCAGCTGCGCTCAAGGACCAGCTGTACCGCTGTTTCAAAGCCGCTGTGCGTTTCGTGTACAACATGCGCCGGCGAGACACTACTGCAGCCGTGAGGACTACCATCCTGGGTGTTGATCTGCCTGCGAACTATCAACTTAGGATCTGCAGCTTTATGCGCCAGGCCTACTACAAGAACCTTCCGGATTACATCCAGCAGCACCTGCAGCGTGGACAGCTAGAGCGAACACGATGCTTCATCATTCCTCGGCACACAACAACCAGTGGAAAGAGTGTGTTGGTGTATGGATCGACCTGCTGGAACGGACTACCGACTGATGCCAAAAACAAACCAACATTGAGCACGTTTAAAAAATTTGTCCGTCATTTATTATGAGCCTTCTGCCACTTAATTTTGAGCCTTCTGCCACTGTTCTAGCTGTAGTTAAAATAAGCTATAATTTGTTTGATTTATCAAACTATCCATTGTAATTTCCTTTACCGTTACTTCCTTGACCTTAAGCAAAGTGCACGCAGAAAAATAAGGCATATTTGAATCAACAAAACGTTTTGTTGATTTGAAAATCATATTTTTTGTTGAATCAACGCTAAACGTCAAAGCTGCTTTTTCAAAACAACAAAAGAGTTTTGTGGAATTGAGAAAATCAAGGTTTGTTTCAACGCAAAATCGGCGTTGATTATATTCAACAAAAATTTTGTTGATTCAAACCTTGTACAGGCTGATTCTACAAAACTTTTTTCTGCGTGTGTATACACTAACAGGCTACCGTTACAAATAAACAAACAAATTACAAATTAAAATTAAAATTTTAATTAGCTTTAATTGAATGTCAAAGTTTTGACCTGCCAACATTAGAGGCACGCTGGAATTAGATGCTGTTCCCCTATTTGGTTAGTCTTCAAATGCTTAAAAACACAATTTTTGATAGATTTCAATGACTGTAAATTGATTTATTTGAATTTTAGACAAAGACACAGACATACACAGACTTTTTCACAGACATTTTAAAAAATCATGTGGCATCCCTGGTGCACATTCAGATTTTATTAAGAGCGTGCATGAAAAGGTCAACACAGTTGACCTCATTCATTTTGATGCTTTTGATTCATTCTTTTTTGACAGTTCGCAAAACCGAAAACCCGCCGTCCGTTGATTTTTACAGCTGCTGTCACGCACAAAACAACTCCAAAAAGTTGCAAGTTTGCGGGCAGCGCGTCTACAACTTTGCCGTGAAAAACCAGGAATTTACTGGTGATTAGTGCGCTACAGTGCCGGCGATTCGTCCAGAACGTGTTCCGGTAGCGGTTTAACTGTTAGGGACCCAAGTGAACTCGGTATCTTCAGGGGATTTTTCAACTTAAACGTCGACTTCGCCGACAACTCCGCGCAAAACCATGAGTCTATCGGAATCCAACGCGCTGGATTCGCTCGAGTTTGCCGGCACCATGCTGGAGCGGCACGACCTCGCCGATTGCTCCACACCGGGACTGTTGGAGGTGGGTTTTGTTGCGCCTCCTAATTTGCGTTTTCACACACCAAAGTTCGTAAACATAACCTCTTCTGGTTGTTTTTCCTCTTTTCCGCACAGGTAACCGGAATCCGGCAGTCGGGGATGGCCACCGCAAGCGGGCTGAACGACTACGACTACCAGAACCTGTCCAGTTTGTCGCTGGGGCTGAAGAACCTGAACCAGCTGTCCACGGTGAACAAGATCCCGATCCCGCCGGAGATAATGGAGCACTTTAAGCGTTAGTTGGCGGATTATTTGAATTTGGTCTCGACGGATTTTGTTAAATTGTTGCTTTTTTTGCAGATATTAAATGCCACTGTATGATGGGACTGTTTCCGGAGATTGGTCGAGCGTGGTTGACCATCGATTCCGATATCTATGTAAGCCTTTTGTGTTGATTTCTTGAGAGAAAATTTTCAACGGATTCGTTTCAGATTTGGACGTACGAACAGTCTCGGGACGTGGCCTATTTCGACGGACTGTCGCACCTGATTGTGAGCGTAGGTTTGGTGGTTCCCAAGCCGGGTGTCTTCATTGCCGACGTCAAGTATTTGCTGGTGTTGACCACGCCGGTGGAAATCGTAATTCTAGGAGTGACCTTTGGCGATTCGAATGCCTCTCCGAATCGGTCAATTACGAGCACGACCGAGGAGATGCAGCTGTTGAATAAGCCGATCTTCGTGCTGAATACAGACAACGTGGCGATCACGTGCATCGAAGGAACCTCGGATGGACGGATTTTCCTGGGAGGTCGCGACGGTTGTTTGTACGAGATTTCCTACCAGGCCGAATCGAACTGGTTCGGGAAGCGCTGTAAGAAAATCAATCACTCGCAAGGGTTGATGTCGCATTTGGTACCAGGGATTTTCAAGGTGTTTTCCGAGAACGACTCCATCTCGAAGCTCACGATGGACAACTCGCGTCGATTGTTGTACGCCCTGACGGAGAAGGGAGCCATTGAGGCGTGGGATATTGGAACGGATGTCAACTCGGTGAAGCGAATTGCTCGGATTTCTCAGAACGACATCGTGTTCAGCGCCGGAAACATTCTACGAACCATCGAGCCTTCGGTGTTTAAGCCGGTGACCGCGCTGTGCTCACTTTCTCAGGAGGATTCACCCCAGTTCCATCTGATCGCTATCACCCAAACCGGCGTTCGGTTCTATTTCTCGACGGTGCCCGTTCTGTACGGCATCCAGCAACAGCAGCAGCAGCAACAATTTGCTTCCGGGCAGCCTGGACTTGCGCCGCACGAACAATCGCAGCGTCCGCAAGGCCTCTACCTGTTGCACGTCCGACTTCCCCCAGGCTACACTCCCAACACGACCGTCGGCAAGCCCAAGCAAGTGCACTCCGCCTTCTACAGCCAGGGTTCCCTCCTGATGGTCTCAACCCCGCAACCCGACCAGGACCTGCTGTGGTCACTCAGCTCGGAGCCGTTCCCGTCACGGCAAAACCTGGTCGAGTCATCCACCGTCATGACCATGGACGGCCAGGTCTGGGCAATTGCCGAAGTCAAACCAAAGGACAAGATCACGGTAGAAACTCCGCTTCGCGCAGCGCAGGTTCCCCGCAAGGTCGCTCTCCTCACCAACCAGGGCGTTCACATCGTATCGCTACTGAAGTCCGTTGACATCCTCCAGCAGCTGCTGCTCGCATGCCACGGCCCGCACAACGAGGCTGTCAAAGCGTACTTCCAGGTGCAGTCGGAGCCGCAAGCTTGCGCCACCAGTCTGCTGCTGGCGTGCATCGAAACCTTAAAGGGCACCGAACTGGGCGATTGGGCCGCCCAGGCGTTCATCCTGTACGGCGGAGAACCCTTCTTCGAAGCTTACATGGGAGGACATTCGGCGGCGGCACGCCCACTCAGCTTCAACTCTCCCTCGGGTGGATTCGTAGAGTCCCAGCCCGGGGGTCCGCGGATGTACATGTCCACGCCGTTCACGGCGTCCCGGCCAGGTCCGTCCATCCAGCAGAACCTGATGCAGCAGTCCCAGTTTCCGCAGAGCCCGGGCCCGTCCGGCTCGCTTAACCACAGCTTCAACAACAACACCCAGTTCCCGGGAGCGATGCAGCAAACGTCGTCGATGGCCGTCGACGGGTCCAACTTCCACTACTCGGCCAAGCACGCGGGACTGTATCTGCACATGTCCCGTCTGTTGCGGTCCATCTGGCGTCGGCGTTGCGTCAACGACAAGCTGCACAGCTCCATCGGCCAGCAGGACTGCGCCCAGGTGCTGGAAGATTTGTACGCGATCAAGCGGTTCCTGGAGTCGATCACGCTGAGCAATTTGGTCGGGTTGGTGGGGAAGAACATGACGAACGCGAGTGGGTTGATGGGACCGGGTGGATATCTGCAGCAGCAGCAGCAACAGCAGATGCAACAGCACCAAGGGATGCAGAGTCCGTACGGCGGTGGGCAGCAGAAGATGTCCGCGGACGAGGCGATGGCGGAGGAGAAAAAGTCGCTGGACGCGTTGATTCGATTGATCAAGCACTCGTGCGAGGTGTTGGCGCTGTGGAAGATTCTGTGCGAGCACCAGTGCCATCTGTTGGTGTCCAAGCTGAGCAAGGAGCAGCAGGATGTGCTGAAGAGCTGCACGTTCCGGGATTTGATCCTGTCGCGGTCGGACATTTGCGGGCTGTTGATTGTGACGTTGATCAACTCGTATCTTCACGACAATGCTAGTGTTGGGTCGATCTCGACGAAGTTGCGCGATGTTTGCCCGAACTTGTACCGGCATGAGGACGCCGTGTCGCACAAGGCGACGGAGATCCTGATGCTGTCGAAGAGTTGCACCGATCCGGACGAGAAGGACGAACGGCTGCGGACGGCGCTGCAGTTGTGCAAGAGTGCCGCACCGAACTTGCCGTTGACTTCGATTTGTCAGCAGTTTACGCAGGCTGGCTTCTACAGTGGAGTCATTGAGCTGTGTTCGATTTGTGCCGCGAAGGGAGATCCAAGTGAGGCAGCGTTGCACTTTTACCGGAACAACGAACCCGTCGAGGACCAGGAAGGGTTTGTGGCCTTCCAGAGCAGGATGAACTGCTACAGGGAGATCAAACTGATGCTGGAGCACGTGTTCACGAACGTGTGCAACAGCAAGATATCCAGCATCTACCCGTCGCTGGAAAGTGCCGACCGGGACAAGCTGGCCAACAATCAGCTGATCTCCATCATCAGCTTAGCGCTTCAGTGCCAGGATCAGCTGCTTCACATCGCCGTGTACGAGTGGCTTCTGTCGCACAACCTGCTCGGAGAACTGCTCGAAATCAGCGAACCTTCGCTGGGTGACTTCCTCGGCCGGGCCTTCAACCGAACCCCGGAGAACCTCGTGCTCGCCGATCTGCTGTGGAAGTACCACGAACGCAACGGCCAACACGCGCCCGCCTCCAAAATGCTCGACAAACTCGCCAACATCCGGAACGACGCCATGACCCTACAACAACGCATCGAATATCTCGCTCGCGCCGTCATGTGCATGCGAAGCGACACCGTCGGCTACTCCGCCCACAACGGCGTCCTCCTCAAAGACCTGGAAGACAAGCTCGAAGTGGCCCAGATCCAGAAGCAAGTCCTCGACGCCATGTCAATCATCCCGGACAAGAACGCCACCCGGCAGGCCATCAACCAGCTCAACGGAACCCTCTTCAACCTCACCCAGCTCTACTCGGACTTTGCCGAACGGTACGAACTGTGGGAGTGCAAGCTGACCATCCTAAACTGCTCCCACCACAACGACCCCCTCCTCATCGAGTCCGTCTGGACGCACATCCTGGACAAGGAGCTCGAGCGACCCGACAGCAACACCGAACGCTGCCGCCGCCTCCTCTCCAAGGTGAAAAGCCTTGCCCTGGAGTACGAAAGCTCCGGCCACTGCTTCCCACTAGCTTTCATCGTGCGCGAACTGGAACTGCGCTGCTTCCGGCTCAAAATGTTCGAATCCCCCGTCCCGGAAACCCTCATCGAGATGAACCTGGACGTGGACGCACTACTCAACATCTACTCGAGGTAAGATTTCACAACTCCCATGTTAGCAATTCTCTACGAAATCGGCCGATTTCGAACATTTTTATTTTTTTTGTATTTTTTTGATTTGGCTCAAACTTTGTGGGGGCCTTCCCTATGACCAAAGAAGCTATTTTGTGTTATTGGTTTACCCATAGAAGTCTCCATGCAATTTTGGCAGCTGTCCATACAAAAATGGTACGTAAATATTTAAACAGCTGTAACTTTTGAGTGAATTTTCTGATCAATTTGGTGTCTTCGGCAAAGTTTTAGGTATTGTTTTGGACTATTCAGAGAAAAACAGGTACAGAAAAAAGGCCGATTTTTTAATTACCCTTATTTAACAAAAACTAAATTTTACAAAATAGGTACGTCTGCCGCCGAGTAATAATTTTTGGAAAATATTGAAATAATCATTATTTTTAAAAATCGAAAAACTGCAAATATTTCGCTTAAATCAAACTTTCGGTGGCTATATTTTGAAAACGGAGCCTTTTTTCAAAAAATCTGTACAGTACTTTTCGATTGCAAATTCAATTTTACATTTAAAAATAAGGTAAAATTTTTTGTTTGTATAAAATTTCGATTTTTCTCAAAAACTCGAATTTGATGTTAAAAGTAAGAAAATAAAAAAAATACGAATTGTTTTTTATTGTTCAAACCTTCGGATAATCAAGAAAGACGGTTTACAATTTTTACTGTAAAACATTTGGTGGAATTTCAAAAATCTGTTTTCAGTAGTATTTTATAAGATGATTTTTGGCTTTCTCAGTCAAACAAATTATTAAGGACAAATTGCTATGAAACTTTGTGTTTGTGTTTTTAAATCAGATTTGAGTACTTTTGTATAATTTAAAAATGTCGGAAATATTTGGTATTTAAGATATATATATGTATATTATTTGGGAATCTTTCAACAGTTAAACTGCCGTTCTACGCATAATTGTCCCATGTCATTTTTGGTCGATTCTAAACTTTTTGGTTTAGTTTGACGTTTACTTTTCGAAAAACACATAAAATCTAGTACTTTGTTAGGAAACTCATCAAAAACAACACCAAGTCTGTTTGTCCCATCGTTGTACTTCTACGCATAATTGTCCCACCAAGTATTTTCCCTCGCGGAATCATTAGTTTTACAAAGCATTGTGTCTTGTTTACCTTTTGTAAAGCAAGAGAATAACAAATAAGAGTGATAAACTGCTAACTGGGGCGATCAGGGACATATGGGGTGAATATGGACCCACGGGACAATTATGCGTAGAAACACAAAAAAACGGTCGAAAAATTTCAATCGCGTTTTTCTCAGTTGCACTTTTTTGAACATGGGACAATTATGCGTAGAACGGCAGTAAATGCCTATCAAATTGTGTTAAAATTCAGAACATTTAAAAAAAAATCTTTTTTTTTTTATTTATTTCAAAATTGTAATTTAAATTTTAAATAAAATTTTCAGATATTTTAAAATTATAATATTTTCAGAGTTCAACTGCATAATAGTCATTTCAATACAAACAGTCACATTTTATTTTCATTCAAACACAAAAATTTAGTTTTTGTTGGGTTTTATTTAATTCTTATCTGAAAATTCCGTAAAAAAAAGATTAACTGAATTTTGACTGTTTCGGACGTGTTGTTCAGAAAATCGCAGCACGGTCAATTGATTTTTTACCATTCTGTGTTACTCAAAAATTTAAAAACATCCAAACATGTTTACTTTTTCTTTTTTTTCAATAAATTTAGCACGGCTCATACAAAGGATGTATCGAGAATTATGTTTGTGTTACCGCGCTCTGGGAGTCGCGATGAGGGGTTGAAGTACAGGCCAACTCAGAGGGGTTTTTTTTGACAGTTACATTTTTTTCTAGAAATCATCCCATCAATACCTAAATCCTTGCCGAAGATACTAAATCGATCAGCAAAAAAATGTTTTAAGGTACCGATTGTTTAAATACTGAAGAGTATTTGCATAATCTTTTGTCTTTTGCAAATCTTTTCTACCCATACCCATACCCAACATTGTAAATGAGCAACTCTCTACGAAATCAGCCGATTTCGACCATTTTTATTTTTTGTATTTTTTTATTTGACTCAAACTTTGTGGGGGCCTTCCCTATGACCAAATAAGCTATTTTGCGTCATTGGTTCACCCATACAAGTCTCCATACAATTTTGGCAGCTGTCCATACAAAAATGGTATGTAAATATTCAAATAGCTGTAACTTTTGAGTGAATTTTCTGATCAATTTGGTGTCTTCGGCAAAGTTGTAGGTATTGTTGAGGACTTTTGAGAAAAAAAATAGGTACACGGAAAAAAAAAATTTGCAGATTTTTTTATCAACTTTTTTTTCACTAAAACTCAAATTCCCAAAATACGTATTTTTTGATTTTCGAGATTTTTTGATATGTTTTAGGGGACAAAAATCCGCAACTTTTGAGCCATAGAGAAACATGGTCAAAAAATCTGCCGCCGAGTTATGAATTTTTGAAAAAATAGTGATTTTTGGAAAAAATGGAAGTTTCATGCAAAAATAAGTTTGACATTATTTTTTAATGCAAAATTGAATTTGCAATCGAAAAGTACTTTACAGATTTTTTGATTAAGGGCTCCATTTTCAAGATATAGCCACCGAAAGTTTGATTTTAGCGAAATATTTGCAGTTTTTCAATTTTTAAAAATAGTGACCATGAGTGACCATTTCTAAAAATATTTTTTTTGAAAAGTTCAGAAAATTTGCTATAAAATTGTCTAAGAGACATTGAAGATTGGACCTCTGGTTGCTGAGATACAGCGGCTTAAAGAAAAAGAAACACGAAAATTGAAGTTTTCTAAGTCTCACCCAAACAGCCCACCATTTTCTAATGACGATATCTCAGCAATTAATGGTCCGATTTTCAATGTTAATACATGAAACATTCGTGAAATTTTCCGATCTTTTCGAAAAAAATATTTTGAAAATTTTTAAATCAAGACTAGCATTTTAAATGGGCGTAATATTCAATATTTGGCCCTTTTAAAATGTTAGTCTTGATTTAAAAAATTTCAAAATATTTTTTTCGAAAAGATCGGAAAATTTCACGAATGTTTCATGTATTAACATTGAAAATCGGACCATTAATTGCTGAGATATCGTCATTAGAAAATGGTGGGCTGTTTGGGTGAGACTTAGAAAACTTCAATTTTCGTGTTTCTTTTTCTTTAAGCCGCTGTATCTCAGCAACCAGAGGTCCAATCTTCAATGTCTCTTAGACAATTTTATAGCAAATTTTCTGAACTTTTCAAAAAAAATATTTTTAGAAATGGTCACTCATGGTCACTATTTTTAAAAATTGAAAAACTGCAAATATTTCGCTAAAATCAAACTTTCGGTGGCTATATCTTGAAAACGGAGCCCTTAATCAAAAAATCTGTAAAGTACTTTTCGATTGCAAATTCAATTTTGCATTAAAAAATAATGTCAAACTTGTTTTTGCATGAAACTTCGATTTTTTCCAAAAATCACATTTTTTTTTCAAAAATTCATAACTCGGCGGCAGATTTTTTGACCATGTTTCTCTATGGCTCAAAAGTTGCGGATTTTTGTCCCCTAAAACATATCAAAAAATCTCGAAAATCAAAAAATACGTATTTTGGGAAATTGAGTTTTAGTGAAAAAAAAGTTGATAAAAAAATCTGCAAATTTTTTTTTCCGTGTACCTATTTTTTTCTCAAAAGTCCTCAACAATACCTACAACTTTGCCGAAGACACCAAATTGATCAGAAAATTCACTCAAAAGTTACAGCTATTTGAATATTTACATACCATTTTTGTATGGACAGTTGCCAAAATTGTATGGAGACTTGTATGGGTGAACCAATGACACAAAATAGCATATTTGGTCATAGGGAAGGCCCCCACAAAGTTTGAGCCAAATCAAAAAATACAAATAAAATCCATTTCCGGTTTTGGTAGAGAATTGCTCAAATGCTATTTCCTGCTTTCCAGTAATAATTTATGCAATTCTTAAATTTAATACAAAACGTTTTTTTTATTGATTTTAAGTTAAGAAAAATTGTGAAGAAAAATCACAAGCATTGTGGAAATTAAGGATTTGGAATAAAAACTGTTAAAAACGGCTTCTTACTTTTTGTACTCAATTTAAAAGCTTTCTAGAGAAATAAAAATATTGAACCAAATGTATACGTTGTGTATGCGTTCAAAAAGTATTTTGATACTAACGTCAGTCTATAAAAAAAAAATTGATTCAAAACAATATGTAAAAATTCCTTCTGGCCTCGGGAGAAAACCGGGAAAAAACAGGGAAATTGAAAATCCAAATCTGGTGGCCACCCTGCAATACCTTGATTGATCAGAAAATACACTCAAAAGTTACAGCTGTTTGAATATTTACGTACCATTTTTGTAAGGACAGCTGCCAAAATTGTATGGAGACTTGTATGAGTGAACCAATGACACAAAATGGTTTTTAAGTTTGGGAAAAATCAAATAATACAAATAAAATCCATTTCCGGTTTCGGTAGAGAATTGCTCATGTCTAAAACAAACAAAAAATCACCCTCTCCATTCCTCCATTCCAGACTCATCTCCATGAACGAGCGCGTCTGGGTCACCGAGGAGGACGAACTGTACCTGGTGAGGTCCACCTCGAAGCTCCTCTCGATCGTCGCCTCCCAGCCCAGCTTGGTCCCTCTGAAGGATCGCCGAAAAGTGGTCGCCAAATCGCAGGACCTCATCTCCGCCTGTCTGAGCATTCTGTACACCAAACCGGACGGCCAGCAGCACGTGGACCAGCTGCGCGAAACGCAATCCAAGCTGAACCGCATCCACTGTTAGCCCCAGACGAACGAAACTAAATGATTATACTAAAAGCTTCCTCACTTTTTTTTTTGTTTAATGCAATTTTTGTGTTTGTTTCTTTTTTACTGCCAATTTTTCAGTAGGTTAATAAGTTGAATGAAGATGAACAGAGTAGAGTAGAAAACTCGCGAAATTGTACATGTTACGGCAGCAGCAGCAAAATAATGATGATGTTCTTTCGCACGTGATTGTGTGTGTATGCGCGCGTGCGTTTTATAAGGACAAATAAACAGGTTTATCCTATTATTAGTTATGTATTCCAAAACAGGTTTGTTAAATTTGCAAGATTCCGAAATTCCTGTAAAAAACGTTACTTAATCCACCTTGAGGTGGTTGGTGCCTTCCTCGCATTCATAAAGTGAATACACTACACAGCCTCAAAAAAGTGTATAAATAACACTTATTTCCAAAATAACTAAGATCCAGCCTAAAAAAAGTGTATAAAAAACACTAAAGTACTTATAACTTTTTATAGGGTTGTCAGATCTTTAATCTTTTGGGCTTGTAGGAAAGGTCTTTTGATTAGCAATCCAAAGATGGGTCGCATGATAGATCCGAACAGCTTTTTCATCAAAATATTAGAGATCCGGCCTTAAAAATGTGTATAAATAACACTTAAGTGCTCATAACTTTTTTTGGGGTTGTCAGATCTTCAATCTTTTGAACGCAAATACCAAATACCTTTCTAATAATATACAGCGTGACGGGTTTTCTTACAAAAACCACTCTTTTTACAATCTTCCGAAGTTTAGATAAAATCTTTTTTTTAGCATGACTTTTGAAGTACTTTTCTAAACTTCATAATATTAACTAGGGTCTTGTGGGACCCCAAGACGGATCGAATGAGACCAAAACGGTCCAAATCGGTTCAGCCAATCCGGAGATAATCGAGTGCATATTTTTCAGTGCACGGACTTACAGACATACACACGTACAGCATTTCGACGGCAACATTTCAAAAGGCATCATGTACATTTTGACATTTTCTGGGTTATTGCATATTCTGAAAGTACTCCTAATAAGCTACCTCTCCACCAAAAATGAGCAAAAGTTACTTCAGTCTGTTTTTTGTTAAGTCTGTTTAATAATGATTTTAAATAAAGTAACATAAACAAAATCTCTGCCATCAGCAGTCCTTGTTTATATAGCCCTGTCAACCTGTCAAATAAAAGACTACATGAACCTCGTGACGAAAAAAAAGCAACATGAACAAAGCGCCATGTACATTCGGCGAAGAAAAACGAATCATAACAAAGCGTCCCCCTCAATGACAGCAGGGTGATATAGACGTTGGTGATTTCAAAAGAAGTTATGTTTGTTTCTCTCAAATAAAATTACGGAAATAATGTTTTATTGGATTTGGATGATCAAGTATCAATAAAAGTAACGTTTTTCATCGTTTTTTATCATTAGAACATCTTATTTTGCTTTTATATTAAAATGGGAATTGAAAATGGATGCTCAACATTCAAATGTGTTTTTCTCAAAACGCATAGTTTGTACCTGATGCTTTTTGAAATGTTGCCATTGATTTGTTCAGAATTTGGTTCTGAGTCGATAGGTATATGTGAAGGTAGGTCTACGAGGTCGAATAAAGAAGTTAATTTTTCGAGTGATTTTATAGCCTTTCCTCAGGAGTGTAGCCAGAATTTTGGTAGGGGGGGGGAGGGGTGTTAGAAGAAATTTTCTTCTTCTTCTTGTCTTCTTCTTCCCTCTCTCCCATATTTCTTCCAAAAATTTCGGGGGTGGCTTCAGCCCGAAGCCCACTCCCCTGGCTACGGGCCTGCCTTTCCTCATTGAGGTGAGGAAGGCAAAAATCATAAAGTTTTGACCGAGGTTGTTAACTTTCCAACACCCAAGCCCCCAAAAAAGTCGGAACGGTAACTTCAACTCGCTGAATCTCGGCCATAACTCAACAAACCGAGAGGATTCACTGGTACTCTAAAATTCAAAAGTACCCATCAAAAAGGGTTCTGTCTACCCTTTGTATGTCAACATAAGGTAGACAAGATGGCGGCTAAAATGGCGGTGATGAAATATTGAAAAAAAAAAATGTATTGATTTTATAGGCAATCAACCATTCAAATTGACTAAATAGGGGTCGTAGAACTCGAATTTGATGTGAAAAGCAAGAAAATAAAACAACACGAAAAACTTTTTTTTTGTTCCTGATTCGATTATGCCAAACCTTCAGATAATCGAAATTTCGGATAATCGAGGCTTCAGACTGTATTACAACTTTTGGTGTTAAATACTAAAATTTTCACAAAAGTACGATATTATTAGTATGCAACACTAGATGCAACATTTAAAATTGTAAAAAAATAAAAAAAAACTTTATGAAATTTTGCATTGTTTGGTAAACAAATCGAAAATTATGCAAATGTACCATTTCCTACAGGTCAGGTCAGGGGACAACATGGATTCACTCGGAATAAAGCCAGGTTTGTAGGGGATGGTCCAATGAACACATTCCAGAAGGAATTAGGGTTGTCCATTCTGTCCCCAAGGTGCGCATTGGATCGACGTCCGGTGTCTCCAGAATCAACAATTCACCCTTCAAAAGCATCGCATTTCCTTAGTATGCTATGACGGCTTTGTGTAAACCACGACGCCACATATCAGACGGCGACCACGTGGCAGAGCATACACTCAAGTTTTGGCTCAGAAACATTCTTTAAAGTAATAAAATTATAATTATTGATGTTCCTGTAAGAATTTCAACTATTCCAAATAACGTTAAATGATGATTTGTTGTTAACGTGAAGACTTCCATCATTGCCATGATTTTTCGTTCAAAGATATAAATTTTGCGTCGCTATCAATATTTTGACAAAATTCCTTCAACAAGTTGTTTAGAATAGTGCCCTACACATGCTGATTCCTTTTGGTAACGATTATCCCATTCCTTGTAAAGTTATGGAAATCGTCATTAATCAATGATTGCCAACTAGGACGTCAATGACTGTGCCACAAAATTATATAAATTTTGAAGCACTTTTGATTTAGATCAAAAATTCTTTCAGTGGCTTCAAGAAGGCAACAACCGGCACATGCTGATTCCTTTTGGTGCTGAAATTCGTTAAATTGAATTTAATACAGAATATTTTATAGTGATGATCAATTTTCTTCGAAAATGATCAACGGCTTCACCTTAATAATGCAATGAATACCTCTCCACGTGGTCGCCGTCTGATATGTGGTGTCGTGGTTTACACAAACAATAGTAAAATTATCAAAGTAACATTATCAAATAAAATATGATAATATGATTAAAAGCTTTCAAAGTCTGATTTTTTAATTTAATAAGTACATTTAAAAAGTTACTTTAAATGAGTTATCGTCATCGTCTCGACGTTATCGTTATCGAACGAACCACAATAAGGATTTCCAGCGATAATTTTTATTTTTTTGCCTTTGATTTTCTGGGTTTTAGGGATTATTTCAAGTACTTTATGTTTCTTCTAAACTGTTGATCGAACCCCAATCTAAAACTTCACACAATAACGAAAAATTAAAAAATTTACCTTGATATTTGACAAGCAGAAATGTTTGAACAACTCGTGTTGCCAAAAATGGAATGGTCCTGTATTTTTAACGCAGTTTCAGTCAAATTGAGCCATTTAAATAACATAAAAAAATAGTTTCCACCACAAATCGGAATAGACTAAAAAACTTTAACAAAGAACAAAAGAAAATGAAGAAAAAAATTAAAATAATTAAAAAATCAAATTAAAATACTATAAAGTTTCAGGTTCTAAAAAATTCAAATTTCAAAACATACAAAATAAAAAAATAAAAAACTTTAAAAAAATAAATCTTTTTATTTAGATTTTGATTTTTTTTTATTTAAAAATGTTTGATTTTCGAAGAAAATTTACAACCGCAACCGTTACCGCAGGTGGGCTTGCCGTCGGGTGCAAATTTGGGTTGCTTCGGTGTTTACCCCCCGCTGTGGAGACACCCTAATTATTTGGAAAATTGGGCATGTTTTTTTCTGAATTTGTTTTCAGATTCGGATTTGGTAAAAGTGACATAAAAGAAGTAATCGTTAAAAAAGAAGGTTGTTTTTTTTATCTTTTCTTTCATCTAAAGTAAAACATTCCAAACCATTTCGAGTTTAAATTTGTATATTTTCCATTATGTTGACTTAATCGACACACTAATTACAATTTTGGGTTGTTTTCTTTATCTGCCAGGACTATTTCACTTTTTTTGTAGTTGTTTGTCTCAAGTGCGTGCAATACGAAAAAAATGTATTCCTATTTTTTAATCATTTGAACAACCTTTACTATTTAGCAGTACGAAGAGCAACCTAACGCGTAACGTTTGTGTTCCTTTTCTTTTGTGTAAGTTTTTCAAGCTGTGTAAGTTAGTCTGCATTTTTTTTAAATTTATCCCGCTAGGTAAAATATAATGATAGTATTGCAAGTTTATTGGTAAGACTGAAAGGTTAAACTAAGGGCTAACTCGGTACTTGTGTTGAATGATAAACTGTTAAAAGTAGTCTATGGTCTTCTATTTCTTTCTTCAGCGCAGTGGATTCTCATAATAGTACGTGGCCGGTGGCGAGCAACAGCTTTTGGGTTTAAGAATCTCGATATGCGAGTTTGTTGATTTTATTTCATGCAAGAACGCTTAAACTCTACACTTGATCAATCTTCAAATTGGTTGAATTTGTTTCGTGTTTTCACGTAAACCCCCTGGAAATTTCAGTAAGCGTCAAATATGTACAAATTTAAACGAATCAAACACGCTTTCAACCCGCCCAGCAGATGGAACGTTAGTTTTTTTTTCTTGTATCTGGCTTTGCTTTTTTCTTTACTGCAATAAACTTTTCTTTACGCTTGATTGGTTGGCTCTACCTCAAAATATATTAATTTAATTTGGATTTGTGGTTGATGGTTACTCTCTGTTAAAACAATAACACGGATTCATCGTGCGTGCGAGCTGGACCCGTGGAACGCCTTTACCACGAAAAAGCCCACGATGGTGGCCGCAGCGATTCCGAGGCCGGCCTTCCACCACAACAGCGGATCGCTGGACATGAGCCCAAACTGCTTCAGGTGGCTGGAAAAAGATTTTTGGATTTAATAAATGAAGAAAAATACCACAATTTGATGATCACCATGCGGGGTATAAATATGATTTAAATAATGTTCTATGTTACAGAATATCAGCCGATTTTGATCCTTAAAAGTCGACAAAATTTGATTTTTAGTAAAAAAGAATCCAAATGAAATGAGGTGAAAATTCAAACAAAGTTTGAATAACAAAAAGTAAATAAATTCGTTGTTAGTAAAACTCAAAATATGTACAAAGGGTGGTTAGAGAAGAAAACACACAGCAGAAATTATTTACAAAACAAAAAATAACACACTCATCTAGAGACTATCATCAACCAGTAAAAAAAAACTTACGTTTGTTCCCACAGCTGTACCAATCTATGTTTATAGAAAAGAATCCATGCGGCTTGGAAACGACTGGATAGAAAAAAGGGTGCATTTTACTTACAGTTGCTTTTACATTCAAGTGTTGTGTTTAAAAAAGTTTGTGCTACTTTGAAACACATTTGCATAAAAAATAAAGATATTCAAATTAAAAGAAGCTTTAATTTTTTGATTTTTTGGTCTATAGCAAACGCGCCAAATTCAATATTTGAGCTAAACTGAATTTTTAAAACAAAACAAAATCGGGATGAATAAATAAAAATAAAATAAAACTGAGATTTTTGCTTTGGGCTAACGCATTTTTCTGTATGTACCAAAATCGCAAAAAAAAAAATAAAAAATATTTTCATTGAGTTAGATTTAATGCAAACAATTAATGAGAACATTTTCTAAATTTATTGAGTTTTTTAAATCTTAGATTTTTTAAATTTTGTGAATATAATTTTTATTTGGCATAAAAAGCCAAGTTTTGTTTTAAATTTTTATAGTTTTAAATTTTTTGTAAATTTGTTTTAATCTTTTGATTTTTTTTTGCATTTTTTAACTTTGATGTTTCTATTTTTTTATATTTTGAAATTTTTAATTCGTGGGAGTTTTTTGTATTTTTTATTTTGTCTTTATTATTTTATAAACTTTTATCACTTTTTGAATTGTTTTGTTTTTTTTTTTTTTGGTTTCAGATTTTATTTTTGTATGCACAAACTTAAGACTTAATTACCCGAAGGCCATGGACAAATTTCACTTCGGATAATCGAATCACAAAAAAAAAATTGTCTTATTTTTGATTGTCAAGTTGTCCAAGTATGACCTAGAAACTATTCTAAAAAGTAAAAAGGCATTTTAAATTTATCAGGCAACCAGCAATTCAAATTTGACTGAAATGGGGTCGCAGAACTCCAATTTGATTTTTAAAGTAAGAAAATAAGAATAACCGAAAAAAAATTTGCTCATGATTCGATTATCCGAAGTCCAATGAAAACCATGGAATAATCAAACTTCGGATAATCGAACTTCAGATAATCGAGTCTGGATTTTAATAAAAAAAACTGAAAAAAATTGAGATTTTTGCTGACCAAACGCATTTTCCTATTTGTATCAACAAGCACACAATTTAAGAGCACATTTTATAAAAAATCAAATGCTAAGGCTGGTAAAAATTTTATTAATAGTTTTTGTTAAGTCCAGACCCTCCCCCTCCCCCCCCCCTTCAAAATTGGCCCGAAAAATCAGGGGGCAAAACAAATATTTTTTCAAGAAACTTCAAAATTTCAATGGAAATTTAAGTGCAATCAGCTGAAATTGATTCAAAATGCGTTCCCCTGAGTTTAAAATAATTTTTGCCATGTTTGGGTTTTGAAAATTTTCGATGTTTAGTGCGTGCGTGTGTGTGTGTGTGTGTGTGTGTGTGTGTGTGTGTGTGTGTGTGTGTGTGTGGTCCAATCCAATCCCCGCTGGCCGGCAGTGAAATCATGGGAAAGTATAGTTTGTATTAGACTTGGGTTATGCAATGCTGATACAGCTTATCTCAGTCACGGGTATTAGGTGGTGATAGCCCTCGCGCTGCTTCCAACGACCGATTTCAGAATGACAGAGCTTCTTGCGGTCCAATTCCGAGGTAGTTGGGCATTGTTCGGCCCCGCCTAAACATAGAGCAAAAACCAGACGGGTTCTCGATCTATCTTTAAACGTCCAATCCAATCAGGCAAACAGGGATCAGCGCGTATTTTATTATTGTTGAAAAGAAGGCAACTTTTTAAATTTCAGTTCGGATAGATCTCACCAAGTTTCTGGATCGCCTGTTTGTTTAATTTTTAGGCAGCTTACATTGAAGATTATTTAAATTATGACAATAAAAAAAATTGTCTGCAGAAACGTCAATCTGCATACATTTAGCTTTGTTTGCGAGTTTGGCAAACTGTCAAACACGAAAAAGTGCGAGTTTGTTTGTTTTTCATAGTCTAATGCCTCCTTAAGTGTCACAAAAATTGCAAAAGCCGTCTCTACAATAATGGTCACATTTTTAAATGTAAATAATCAAACATTGGTGAAATTTTCTTAACATTTTGAAAAAATATACATTAAAAAATTAAAATCAAGACAAACATTTCAATTTTTAAAGGGCCAAAAATCAATATTACACCTTTTGGTATGATATTATTGAGTTATATTTTTTTTTTCAAAGAGATCAGTAAATTAACACTGCATTAACGCTTTGATCATCTCTGAACATATCAAACAGTGAGCAGGACACACTGATTTTTTTTTAATTTTTACTGTAAAATGTAAACCTTCAAAATTTTATTAAAATTTGTATGCAAAAAGTAAAGGAATAAACTAAAACGACAAACTTTCTACGACAACATCCGCCATCTAACCGGGTGAGTTTGAAAAACCAAATTCTCAGACCGTGTTCACCATCAAAGTTCTACTCCCCAAAAAAAGAAGAAACAAACAATAATCAAGATTGAAACACTCACGGGAATGCCGCCATCGTCGCCAGCTTCGTGTAGAGGTCCTTCTTGTTGTGCTTGATGCTAAAGTACTGCGGCGGCAGCAGTTTGTACTTGTGGCAAAAGTCGGGCGACTGCAGCAGATACTCCTGGCGCATTTCCTCCATGTCGGCCTTGGCGCCGACGATCAGCACCGGAATCTTGCTCTCGGCAAAGTACTTGATGTATATCCGGGCGATGTACTCGAACGACTTGGGGTTGTTGATGTCGTACACGAGACAGGCGACGTCGCAGTTGACCTCGCTGGGCTGGAGCGGGTCGAGCACCTGGCGCACGTCAATGTCCCGCAGGACGAGGTACTTCTCCTGGCCGTACACCTGGACCGTGTTGATGGCGAACGGGTTGGTGCCGCGGATCTCCTTGTCCGTTAGTTTCTGGAGAAATTTTAGATTTTTTAGAGATCTTATTTAAAGTTCTCCAACAACACTTACCCTCATATCTTCAGCAAGAAACGCTCGACAAAAGGCCGTCTTGCCGGAACCTTTTGGGCCAATCACGTGGCACATGTACACCGATCGGCTGTTTTGCTTCTTGGCCAGATCGATCCGTCGCTCGCGTGTGATGTGAATCGCCGCCAGTTGGGACTCGTTTTCGTGCACGTTGAACCCGAGGTAAGCGAGATATTCCAGCGTTTTGTTCAAATCGACCAGCGTCATGAGCGTCCACCGGCACATCCAGCCGTGCAGCGTCGGCCAGCCGCTTTCGTTGGTCGGCACGGTGCGTTTGATGTCGGTGGAGAAGGGTGGGCAGGGGCAGGCGTTGAACACGATCCGGAACTCCTCGGGGGAGAGCGCTCCGTCACCGTCACGATCGCTTCGTTCAAACAGCGAAACTAGAAACTGTTGACCCCGATGGGACAGTTCGGTGCTGCTGCCCGGCGGAATCTTCACCGGTGGGTGCAGATATTCCGAGCTCATTTCGAGGCTTTCGCTGTATCCGAAGCGACGCAGGACGGCCCACGTAGTTTCGTTCCTCCCCCGCTGGATGAAGAGACAGTGCAGAAAGAGGAAGCCTTTGAGCGTGACCGAGTCGTTGCGGATACCGTCGGGAGTGTTCTTCATCAGGACCGCCTTCACCTCGTCGAGCACCTGCGGCTGGAGAGGCGCGTTGAAACAACGCCGCTGGAAGTGGTTGAGCTCGTAGTCGTTCAACAGACCGTCCCCGTCAATGTCGCACACTTTGAATATCCGCACCAGCGCCTTTTTGCAGGCTTCCGTCAGCTGTAACGAAGAAACAGATTAAATCGCCTCAACAACTCGCCAAGAAGCTACTTACGTCCTGATCTTCCATAATGTACAGGGGTGCCGTCGGATGAAGAACCGCCTTCTGCGCGTAGTAAAACATCTCCGAAATGTTGTGCAACGTTTTGGCCGAACACTCGACGCAGCTCTCAACCTCTGGGAAGTCCTCCATGATCGATAGTACGTGCTGTAACGAAACCCTCAGTCATTCCTCAACCTCTGAACAAAAAACAACAGAACTCACATCAATGGTGGAGTAGTCGATCAGGTCGACCTTGTTGCCCACCAGCACCACCGGTTTGCGCTGCTCGCCGGAACTCTCGCGCACCAGCGGCAACCAGTGGGACGTGATGCGGTCGAGGGACTCGTCGCACTCGACCGAGTACACGATGCAGACGACGTGCGCCTTCTGGACCTCCTCGGCGAGCGCCTCGTCCGACTGTTCGGCAGCTGAGAGGGTGGAAAGGATTATTTTATTGCTTCGTATTTGTTTGAGCATGAACTTGAAAGAAAATTGAATTGTTTAATATTTGTTTGAATTATTAATAAAGTAAGTCATGTGATATTAAGTGTGATATTGGGAAGGTAAAGGCAAAAGCAACAAGATCAAAAAATGCCCATGTAATTCTGTAATTCTGTAATTTCGGAATACATTCGTCCGGCTTCAGCTGAAGATTCATGCTGTCCCATGTTGCATGTACGAGTGTAGACCTACGGAAAACCTTGCCGCGAGGAGAGGTGAGTGAGAAGTACACGAACCACCTACGACATAATTCCTCGGGCGGCCCAGGTCAATTCGAAGTTACCCCAGGCACCCCCAGTGCAGGACACATTGGGGGTAGAAAGTGGATAGAATTTTCAGTGAATACAATAATTATGACAATATAGGTTCATATAATCCTTGTTCCTTGATCTTACCTTTTGACACTATCAAACCTAGCAATATTACTATTGCATCTTACCATTCCCTTTTGACAGTGTCAACTTCAAACCTTCATCAATTGTGCAATTAACGCAGAATTTCCACTATATTCTTCATGCGAAATCGTCGTCTACTTTCTTCGCCTTATTATCACTTAACCACGACGCGATATTGTTCTCACATTTTTTGAGCTTCAACGACCGATTGTTATTCACGCACTTATAAAAATACTTGTTCTGTTTCGCGGCTTTGTGAAAAATACACGTGTGTTGGCTTATACAATGACTTTTTCGGTCATCGTATGCTCGCAAGGTACATGAAAGAGAAAAAGAGAAAAAATGGGATAAGTACAATGTAAAATAAAATCGAACATTGAATAACATACTAGGGGAACAGCATCTAATTCCAGCGTGCCTCTAATGTTGGCAGGTCAGAGCTTTGACATTTAATTAAAGCTAATTAAAAGCGTTTTCAACTGAAATCGAGTGATAAATAGATCAAAAAGAAGTGTGCAAGCAAGTTTCTATAAAAAGATTTGCAAAATTAGTCGTTTAAATAGTGAAAATCATCAAATTGGATGGAATTAGGAGCGAGTGCTTAACCTGCCAAACATACGAGAATTTTCCCTAACACAGAAAGAAAGAATAAAGAAACCTTATTTTGCAACTAGACAGAACTACTAACTTGTAACAAGAAGTTTTCGAGAAAACAACTGAAGTTGTGACATATGGGACAAGACAAACAACTTGAATAGTTAACATATATAATAAAACATATTGAACGTACCTTTAATCATATTAATAACAGTTATGCCCAAATTTCTTACCAATTTTTTCAGCAGTTACATTTCTACAATAATGTATTGCGATTCCAAGATTGAAGAATAGAGTACTTAAAGTTTGTGAAGTAAGGGACAAGTTATAGCAATAACAAAAAATAGATAGATAGATTTTACTAAATTTTATCTTAAAATAATAGGGAAAATCTAGCTTGTTTTGAATAAAGACAATGCACCAATTGCAAACATACAGCATTTCACGTTCACACCATATGGAGTAAGCGTGATAAACTATATGTCCACATTCGGCGCATCACCTTTTTCAAAATACAGGAAATGATAGAAGGAAGACCCCATTTTGTATAGTGGAAGATTTCTGCAACACCTTGGATTCGGACCAGACATTTTGTCTGAAATAAGAGAGAAAGAAAGACAAATATTAAATTGTGGTATTATCACTAAATCCTATCATCCTTTCACCCTCCAAGACATGGTCTATCCTTCGTGCCTTCGTGTCTTGGGTGATGGCGAATTCTACCTTCTTCAATGATCTTCGGACCACCTCCAACTAGAATTCACAACAGGACCTCCCTCGGCTCCAGTTTACAACATGACAGCGACGAGAACACAGCCGAATGGGAGTTGACAGTATCAAATGCATGCTATACCCTTTGCTTTGCTGGATACTTACTAATAGCAAAGGGCGAGAGTCCTGC
The DNA here is from genome assembly GCF_016801865.2 of Culex pipiens pallens. Lineage (NCBI taxonomy): Eukaryota > Metazoa > Arthropoda > Insecta > Diptera > Culicidae > Culex > Culex pipiens. The sequence goes on from NW_026292832.1 coordinate 121,101, forward strand.
GACTCTCAGCAATCATAAATACTGCCCATTTGCCACAAAAAATGCCCATGTAATTCAGCCTAAAATTTTAGCCGGATTTGGTTCATACTCCTTTTATTTTAGACCTTTTGTTAACACGAATTGCAAGAAAATCAAATTTTTATACCGCAAAACAACGATTTTAAGTTATTGTTTTTTAAGCACGTTCTAAGACCGTTGCAAATATTTTTTAAAGTTTATGTCCCTCGACTCCGGTCAGGGTCGGGGTCATGGACAAAAAAAATGAAATACACTCAACACTGGTTGGTCACTTTTTCGGTTGGGGAGCGTTCTTTTATTACGTAACGCAGTTGGGGGGGGAGGGGGGGTCGGAGGCCGTGTTACGCTCCATACAAATTTTTTAAAATTTGTATGGAAATTTTGTTACGAGGGGGGGGGGGAGGGGGTCTAAAAATCCGATTTTTTGCGTTACGTAATAAATAAACGCTCCCTTGACACTTTTTTAGTTTGTACCCCGTTGGTTGGTCAAAGTCAAACTAAAAAGTGACGAACTGTCACTTTTTACACGGCGCTCACGCAAACTATCAAAACAAACGTTTGGTAGTGAGTGTGAACTCCGTGTAAAAGGGGTGTCAAACTAAAACGTGACCCCTTTCGTTTGACAACAGTTGGTGTCAAACCATCGGGGTTTGAGTGTAATAAGCCATGGTCTCAACATTTGAATAAAAAAAGTGTTTTAAAGTGCATTTTACACCTGCCCAGTTGTTAACCGGCTCCGTGGCTTAATGGTTACGGCTTCTGCCTCACAAGCAGAAGGTTCAGGGATCAAATCCCGGTCGGTACCTTTGAAATTAGGAATCAGAAATTTGAACTTTGAATATGAACAAAAACGAAAATGAATCAGGTGGGATTTGAACTCACACCTTCGGATTGGTGGTCTGGGACGCTAAGCAGTCGACCATCACAAGGTTTACACTCTAGCAGTGAATTGATCCGTAATTATCATGTTATCTTCTCATATTAAATACGCGCTGATCCCTGATTTGCCTGAGGGGATTGGAAGTCTAAATATAGATCAAGTTTTCTTCAGATACTTGCTTCTATGTTTAGACGGGGCCGAACAATGCCCAGCTACCTCGGAATTGGACCGCAAGGAGCTCTGTCATAGGGGGATGGCGTCACTATTTTTAGACCACGTTTTCCACTTTTTCTCATCGAAACCGACTACTTTATCGACTTCATTTTGCTGGGCGAGATAGGACGCCGTCTATTTTTAGACGATGACTCAGCACTTTTCCACTCTTGCACTTAAAAAAACCAGATGGCAGCACGATGTAACGCCACGTCCCTATTCTGAAACGGGTCGTTGGAAGCAGCGCGAGGGCTATCACCACCTAATACCCGGGACTGAGATAAGTTGTATCAGCACTCGGCATATACAAAGTCTGATACAAACTATACTTTCCCATAATTACGCTACCAGTTAGCGGGTATTGGAATGGACCACACACACACACACACACACATTTTACACCTGCCCAGTTGTTTTGCATTGATTAGTTTTCAAAATATCAAATTATTGAAGAGATTTTTTTTCCCCAAAAAAAAATATTTTTGCGTTGCTGTACATTGGAATTCCACAAAAAATTAAAGTATATTTGATCGATCCCAGACATGCTAAATATGATTTTAAACGCAGGAAAATGCATTTCTAATTGTTTTCAGTTGGTTAGACTTCTATTTCCTTTAAAATTTTGAAGTTTTTTAAAAAATCATTTTAGCCCCCTGATTTTTCGAACCGATTTTGAAGGGGGGAGGGGGGCGACATAAACTTTGAAAAATATTTTCAACGGCCTAACTAACTTTTCAAAAAAGCGTAATATTGAATGTTTGGCCCTTTTGAAGGGTTAGTGAAGGGTAAAATATTGTTTCGAAAAAATCGAAAAATTTTCACAAATGTTTTAACTTTAAATAGGACCATTAGTTGCTGAGATATCGATGTATCGAAAATGGAGGGTTGTTTGGGTGAGACTTATAAAATTTTCAAATTCCAGTTTCTTTTTATTTAAGTCGCTGTATCCCAGCAACCAGAGCAGAGGTCCAATCTTCAATGTCTCTTAGACAATTTTATAGCAAATTATCTGAACTTGAAAAAACAATATTTTCAGAAATGGTTACTCATGGTTACAATTTTTTTAAATCGAAAAGCTCAAAAACTGCCAATATTTCGCTGAAAACAAGTTTTTGGTGGCTATATTTTGAAATGGGTCACTTTATCAAAAAATCTGTAATGTACTTTAGATTGCAAATTTAAATAAAAATGAGTTCAAAAAAATTATGTATGAAATAAATATAATTTTATCCCAGAAATCACTATTTTTCAAAAAAAAAAAAATCGTAACTCAGCGGAAAATTGTTTGACTATACTTTTCTATTGCTCAAATGTTGAGGGTTTTTGTCCCCTAAAACATATAAAAAATCTCCAAAATCAAAAAAATACGGGTTTAGGGAAGTCGAGTTTTTGTGAAAAAGGTTAATTAACACCTAAACTCCCAAGCTCGAGAAAAAATGGGAATTTCCATACAAATTCCCCCTTTTTCTCCAGCTTGGGAGTTTAGGTGTTAAGAAATCAGCCGATCTTTTTTTACATGTATCTTAGGGTGGTCCAAATCCGGACTTTTTTGGGGCTACCCCCTGAAATCAAAGATTGACCCATCACTAGGCTAAATTCCAAATTTGAGCTCATTCTGACCACGGGAACCCCTCCCTCCAATCGTTTAAAGTTTGTATGGGAAAAATCGTCAAAATGTATGGAGAAAAGCAACTGTTTTACTTTTTTACCTGTGGAAGGCGCCATAATTATCCGATTCTTACCATTTCTCAAATGTAGAACCTTCATTAAATTTAGAACAACTTTCCCCAAGACACCATATTTTTAGGATTTTTTCCCACGAAGTTATTAGCGCCCAAAGCTGACCATTTTTGCGCGGCCAGCTGTAAGGGGCTACCTAACAACGATTTTTATTTCCAATTCGTACACGCACGTGCTCTCTCTCAGGTTCAAACTCTCTCACGAGCTTGCTCGCCTGCCTGCCTGCCTGTTTACCTACAAGCGCGCTGTTTCTCTGCTTGGACTTTTGTCGTCGTCGTCGTTTTCGTTTGCTATCCGCTGCGCTGCGTTCTTGACATGTTTATTATAATGTTGAACTAAAATACCAGGTTTGTTTTGAGATATAAAATTTAATGTAATATGTGATCAACAATAGATATCAAATTATAAGAGCGTGTGAAAAAGAGTACAAATTTGATGAATTAGTTCATCCATGAATCGTCATCTGTTCTGATCCAAACCTAATTGCAAACGTTTTGGATTTTAATGTATCTGCTTTTGTTACAAGAAATACCATGCAGTTTTTTTTTTTTTTAAATAAAAAAGGAAGGAATTTTCTTTAGATTTTTTTTAAACTGAACCCAAATGAGTATCTTAAAGGAAGGCCGCAACTGCAAGATCTGAAGGTAGTTAACGATTGTGCAGAAAGAGATGTTTCCTGAATCGAAAAACTTATAGGTAAACTGACAAAAAATGATAAAAAGTTGCAATATTTGTTGCAGGTGGTCTAGGAACACAGAAAGACATTTTCAGAAAGAATAAAAAAATAATTTTAGAGAGTATGAATTAAAATTCTAATCGAGCCTAAGCTGTCTTTTCTTTAAACTATTTTTTTCAGCGCAGTTTTTTTTTATTTTTGACATAATTTAAGAATTTATATGCTAAATATATCTCAAAACAATCCTGCTATTTTAGTTGAAAATTATAATAAACATGCCAGAAACGCAGCGCAGCGGATAGCAAACGAAAACGACGACGACGACAAAAGTCCAAGCAGAGAAACAGCGCGCTTGTAGGTAAACAGGCAGGCAGGCAGGCGAGCAAGCTCGTGAGAGAGTTTGAACCTGAGAGAGAGCACGTGCGTGTACGAATTGGAAATAAAAATCGTTGTTAGGTAGCCCCTTACAGCTGGCCGCGCAAAAATGGTCAGCTTTGGGCGCTAATAACTTCGCGGGAAAAAATCCTAAAAATATGGTGTCTTGGGGAAAGTTGTTCTAAATTTAATGAAGGTTCTACATTTGAGAAATGGTAAGAATCGGATAATTATGGCGCCTTCCACAGGTAAAAAAGTAAAACAGTTGCTTTTCTCCATACATTTTGACGATTTTTCCCATACAAACTTTAAGCGATTGGAGGGAGGGGTTCCCGTGGTCAGAATGAGCTCAAATTTGGAATTTAGCCTAGTGATGGGTCAATCTTTGATTTCAGGGGGTAGCCCCAAAAAAGTCCGGATTTGGACCACCCTAATGTATCTATTATTTTCTGAATAATCCTCATCAATACCTACAACTTTGCCCAAGACACCAAATTGATAAAAAAAATCCTTCAAAAGTTACAGATACATTTTTGTATGGACAGTAGGGTGATAAGAAAAGTTTAAAGTTTCGGAAAACCTCAAGAGATACCCCCTGGTTCCATTTTTTTGGGCAACAATAAATAACGGTGCCAGTTTTGAGCCAAATCGGTTACAGATTAGGGGTCGATTTTTATCGTTAAAGTTTATAGGGGGAAAATCGCGAAAAATGTATGGGGAAAACGTCCCTTTTGGAATTTGGTAGCAGGTGGCGCAGGTCTCGCCCAAAATTAGCCAAGTGTGAGATTCTTGTAGGAAATTCAATTTCCTACAACTTTGTCGAAGGGTGGAAAACGATCCGAGTTGATCCTGATTAGTCCTATTAGCAATGCGATGAAAAGAAATCAGCTTATATACTTGAAAGTATATAAGGGGTATATAGGAAGTATATAAGAAAATACTCTTTTACTAAAAAAAATCACCAAAAATCAGGATCAATTCGGATCGTTTTGCACCCTTCGGCAAAGTTGTAGGGAATTCAATTTCCTACAAGAATCTCACACTGGGACAATTATGGGCGAGACCCGCGCTACCTGGCAGAAAAATACTGAAACGATGTTTTTTCTGCAAACAATTTGGCGATTTTCCCCATATAAATTTCAACGATAAAAAAGCGACCATTAAACCTTAACCGATTTGGCTCAAAACCACCGTCACCGTTATTTATTGTTGCCTGAGGAATCGAGTCAGAGGGTATTCCTTATGGTGTTTTTTTTTATTATTGTCACCCTAATGGAGACTTCTAGAGTTTTTTTTTGAATAGGTCATATAAACATATGAAACACATTAGCTAATAGGACCTTTAAAAAAACTGACACAAAAAGGGGTTCTTTTGTCATAGGCAAGGCCCTACAAAGTTTGAGCCAAATAAAAAATGCAAAAAAAATATGATCGAAGTTGGGCGATTTCGTAAAGAATTGTTCAATATTATTATTATTATTTTTTTTTTTTTGGAAGGGTGGTCCAGCCGCACATCGTTGATGTCGAAACCTCTAAACTGGGCCCTCATCCTGTCACGTCCGTCAGTAGTCTTGTCGTACATTACAACTAGAATCAGATCAGCCAATGAATTAGTACACTTCGACCAAATAAACACTGACGCTGTATGGATCTGACTCTAGAATAAATGCACAGTTGTGTGTTATTCATAAGTCCAAAATGTTCAATTATTCATATAAGTCCAAATATTCATTTGCGGATAACTACCTAACTTGAATTGAATACAAGATTTAAAGCAACCTATCCGAAAGCTACTCTTATCTCAAATCCCCGACATTTTAATTAATAGCCAAAAAAACGTTTCTTGTAAAACCTGTCTGGCTTCTTTAAAAAAAAAAAACAAAAAAAAATGAATAACAGTTCATATTTTACAAGTCGTGAATTGAAATAGAGACGACCATTTGATCGTCAGAATTCCAGTAGATCCTCGATTCGCAACAATGGTCGATACAATCATAATCCGACTACCGTTAGTTCAACAGATCAACGAACTTAGTCCGATATCATTTCACTATTGATTGATCGAGACTCTACGGAAATTTTGACAAATCATAATGGTTTTTATGCTACTTGAATGAAAATCACCGATTCTGATAGAATTACTAAATTCACTGTTACTAATTTTGTCCCTAAATAACTAAAGGCAAAGTATTAAAAGTTGATATTTATAGTTAAAATCCTAAATTCTACAAAAACTAATTTTTTAAAAACCCGCATCCTAACCTGACACCCACATTAAGATAGGGAAAAATCACATATGTAGCGGTTCATTGTACAAATGTGATATTTCCACTATCGGAGAACCTCCTTAGGGCTTTTGTTAATTTGATTTGGTTAACCGCGGTGGATTTTCTTGAAATAATGCGATCTGTCAAAAATCCACCAAAGCATCTACCGGTGGATACTTTTCTACCACAGATTTTTGTGCGATCAATGTGGTAGATGCTTTGGTGGATTTTTGACAGTTCGAATTATTTTAAGAAAATCCACCGCGGTTAACCAAATCAAATTAACAAAAGCCCTCTTGTCTCGATGACAGCTTACCGGCCATCGATTAAGCCCTGAGACTGCGCCAAAGTGGGTTCTCGCAGCATGAAGTGGTGTTCATGTCTTGACTTTTTTTTGATAAGGTCCTATAAACAAAAGTAAACATTGAGTGTATCCCGCTTACTCCGATGGACTTTGACATAAGGTGTGAAAGGGATACACTCAATGTTTACATTTGTTTATAGGACCTTATCAAAAAAAAGTCAAGATGTGTAAAAATGGAAGCTTCAGCAATATACTGAAGAGGCAGTATTTGTAGATTCTGCTCGGTTTGTTCTAGAGGTCGTATCGAGGTGCTCCGATTTGGATGAAACTTTCAGCGTTTGTTTGTCTATACATGAGATGAACTCATGCCAAATATGAGCCCTCTACGACAAAGGGAAGTGGGGTAAAACGGGCATTGAAGTTTGAGGTCCAAAACACATGAAAAATCTTAAAATTGCTCGCATTTCCGTAAAACTTCATCAATTCCAACTCTCTTAGATGCATTCGAATGGTCTTTCGAAGCCCTTCAAAATGTGCTATAGACATCCAGGATTGGTTTAACTTTTTCTCATAGCTTTTGCAAATTACTGTTAAAAATGGATTTTTTTAAAACCTTAATAACTTTTGGCAACAGCCTCCAACACCCATACTCCCATAGGTCAAAAGATAGGTAATTTCATGGACTATAATCTTACGGTATTAACTTTTTGGCCAATCGCAGTTTTTCTCATAGTTTTACGATTTTTCTAGAACAAACATTTTACAACGTTAGTTTTTGCCCTGTAGGCCAAGAAGACGGCACTTTTTGGTCTCAATTTTGTCATATTCGGAATCCTCGGTCAATTTCGCGTTAGTTAGAAGTATTGGAGTTGTAATTTTGATTTAAAAAATAATTAAATAAAACATTTTTGAAAAAAGAAATGGATCTTATTTACCCTATGATCAATACGTCAAATGCTGTATCAAGTAGGCGAAAACTTGTTTTACCCCTAATCCGACAAAATTCTAAATAATATTTTAATTAATTCTAAATGGCATTTTTTCCAATCAAATTCAAAATTCCAACAACTCAATCTAATGTAAAATTTTCTGAGGATTCCGAATATGACAAAATTGAGACCAAAAAGTGCCGTCTTCTTGGCCTACAGGGCAAAAACTAACGTTGTAAAATGTTTGTTCTAGAAAAATCGTAAAACTATGAGAAAAACTGCAATTAGCCCGTAGGCTTATAGTCCATGAAATTACCTAACTTTTGACCTATGGGAGTATGGGTGTTGGAGGCTGTTGCCAAAAGTTATTAAGGTTTTAAAAAAATCCATTTTTAACAGTAATTTGCAAAAGCTATGAGAAAAAGTCAAACCAATCCTGGATGTCTATAGCACATTTTGAAGGGCTTCAAAAGACCTTTCGAATGCATCTAAGAGAGTTGGAATTGATGAAGTTTTACGGAAATGCGAGCAATTTTAAGATTTTTCATGTTTTTTTTACCTCAAACTTCAATGCCCGTTTTACCCCACTTCCCTTTGTCGTAGAGGGCTCATATTTGGCATGAGTTCATCTCATGCATAGACAAACAAACCCTGAAAGTTTCATCCAAATCGGAGCACCTCGATACGACCTGTTTCACATCGGTGAAAAACTCGCTCTGAACACTTCGATTTAAATTCCACATCGAATCAAATCATACTCTTTGCCAAACAAGCATCAAACCTATGACACTCATTATGACAAAGCCCAGGGGTAAAGAATTGTTCAATATTATTAAAAGTTTATTTTCTGTATTCAAAAATCATATTTTTTTCAAAATAATTTAATGCTTGGAAAAATCAATTTTCATAGTCATTTGTGTCATCTACAAAATCTAATTTTTTTAATGTATTTTTTTGCAGTTTATCGATAGTAGTTTGAAATCATTCGATCGTAAATTCTTGGTCAAATTACGACCGACAATCGCTGAGAATCAAAAATTAAAAAAAAAAAGAAAATTCTGAGATACAAAAATACTAAAATTTGCTTTTTTTTGGGCTTAAAATTTTAAAAATAAGTGTAAAATTCACCAATTGAAAAACAAAAAGTAATAAAAAAGATCTGAAAATAAAAATAAATATGAAGGTGCAAAGAGTTCAACTTTGTGTATTTGTTTTCTTCGTTTTCGTTTTCGTTTTACGGAGCAAGGTGGGGGACGCGGCCTCAAGTCAGTCCAAGTCCGGTACCTTTGTGTATTTTTTTCTTGAAACTATTCGATAAATTTCATAAATGGTCGAAATTCGAGTACCTACTGTCAGGCTGAATTTAACCTCTAACCCGTTTTTTCAGGTATTTTTTTTTAAACCTTTTTCTTAAATTAAAATAAGTGATAATTTGACTTGGTTTGCAATAGATAAAAATTCAATTCAAGCCAAGTGTTCTGTCAACAGATTCTCCCGCTTACATTCCCTTTGGACTACATCACAAATGTCCACTATTAGCAAGAAAACAACTGGCTGTAAAAGCGACTATCACTGCTCTTAAATATTTCATTGACAAGATGATGTAAACGCTCTACGAGAAACAACACACTTCATCAACTCTATATAGACTAGCCAAAACTGTCGATGACTCGTCTCCCCAAAGTAAATTCGCAACTTGTCAAAATACCCTCTCCGTACGCTCACTGACTTACCCGAGTAGTCCACAATGTTGGTCGGCACCTGCTCGGGCGTTACGTCCGCCGGGATGGTAATTTCCTCTGCCTTGGTGGGCACATCCTCCGGAAATTCTTCGCTCACCAGCGACAGGATGAGGGACGTCTTGCCGACGCCCTGGTCACCTACGAGCAGGATTCGGACATGCCGCCGGTGGGACGACGATGACCACGCAACCATTGTCGCGAATTAACACCGGATTGCGGTTCCGGTTGTTCGTGTTGAGTGAGGGGTTTGATTCTAGGTTGAGTCCTTTTTAAAATCTTCACATTGAGGATGCGGTTCTTCCTGAAAGGAGTAGATAACAATCGATTAGTGATTATTATGACGGGGTGACAAAACGGAGGAGGCAAAGCTGTAACTTACACAATCGATTTTGCAGTAAACCTTTCGTGAAATCGCGTAATTCACACACTTAGTTCAAAGCCAAACTTCCACGATCTTCGCTTGGCTTGGCACAGCCCGGGATCGCTCTTTGGGGGGTCAACAGCATGCAACGCGATCCCACGGCATAAAATCAACATAAAATTTCACGCACTCCCGTTACACCACCCTCACGACCAACCAACTTTGGTCCCGTTCACCGTCCACTTTGACCACCCCCGGGAAGAGGTGAAGAATTTCACCCGGAAATTGATTCTCGTGTCTTTCGCGGAAATCACAGATTCTTCGAATTCCTCTCCACGACTCCAGGAAGCGCCACACCGTCACTAACAAAAAAACGCGCACCCGACCCGAGTCCCCAGCAAGAACCTCCCCCGCCGAGAAAAATCCAATCTCCGTCCGACGAGGTCGTATTTTGTTATGCACTTGCTGCTTGCGCTGTTTGACGGGCCTCTTCTTCGCTTGCACTGCCTGCTTGTTACGCAAACCTATCTGCGCCGCGACGTCAAGATCTGCGGCTCTGGAGGAGAGAAAAACACAACAGGGCAGAAGAGGAAAATTTTTGACAGACGACTCACTGAGAATCAAAGCAGATCGGGGAAACTCGCGACTTTTCCCCTGTTTTTGACGTTCCGTTATGTGCGGGGCTTCACAACGTTATCAACTGAACCGGGATTTTGGTTAAGACGGCGCCGTCGCGTGGTTTGTTGTAAGAGGATGTGAAACTCAGTCAGTTTTAGTTGTGGAATGAATTAAATATTCCGACGACTTTCTTGATAGGTTGCTCGATATTTTTAATTAATTGTATTTAAATGTTGCAAAAGTTTAAAGTACCTAAAGGGTGCTAAAGGTTAAAATTTAATGTACTGTACAAATCTAGAGTTTTTTTAAAGGGTCCTATAAGCTATTGTGTTTCATAGGGTACGTTATCCATTAGTGGACCCCTTTCCTATAGTGGACTCTCTGAAGGGTTTTTGATGAAAAATTCAATAAAATCATAATTTCAAGCGTGTTGTTGTCTACAAATCATTTATTTGGCATGTTCAGCATCATTTAGAACAATGGTGACTGACATTGAATTGTCCTTTTCACCAAAATAAGTGTTTTGAGTTCGACATCTGAAATCAGCCATGGCCACTAGCATTTTCACAACAAAACTGCATTTTTATTTTATCATTGAATTAACCATCCAACCATTTTTTGACTGATTATTTAACTTCAGCAAGTCGAAGTAATGTAAGTTTAAGAATCTTTACTAAAATAAAGCGAAGATATGCAATTTTTGAGCAAAAATTAGGGGGGTCCAATATAGGACAACGAAAATCCAAACTTTTCCAAAAGTGGACCCCTGTTAATTAAACCTTCAAAAATGATGAAAACTGTGTATTCAAGCAAAAGTTTCTCTAAACATACAATAAATGCTTGTTGTTATCAACCTAAACGCATATTTTTTCAATTACGAGTATAAATATAGCTGTTTTCATGTTAAAAGTACCAAAAATGCTGAAGCCGTAAGAATTTATAATTAATCAAAACTATAGTTAATTGTACTTAACTGAAGCATCCTAATTGCAGTTTGAAATGATATTTTATAATAATAAATCAATAACAAAACATTTTTTCCAATAAACATACGTGGTTTTATCAGCAACTGTAAACAATTGTATTGTTTAGTTTCGGTCAACCATTTATGTAATTAATATGGAAAAATTTGCATCAAGATTACTTTTTTTAAATTATTTTTATGTTAACAGTGGTTTTTGAAACGTTTTCTCTGATCTTTTTCGGAAATAAATGTGTTTAAATGTCTGTTAGGTTTTTTTTTGTTTAAAGCCAAATTTGTTAACAAAAAATATTTGTTTATGATGAAAAGTGAGCAAAATCCATCTTTTATTCATTATATCTATCATTAGAAACCTACACCGTGCATCAAAACATCAAATATCGGTTAAATTTGGTATAAAAAAAAACATTTTGCCTATAGTGGACCCGGGTCCACAATCGGATTATGGACCCGGGTCAACTATAGGAAAAAGGGGTCCATAACAGGCAAAAAAAACTTTTTTTTCAATTGGCTATTTTTCTGCTCAAAAACAAATAACTGATGAAACAAATAGTCAAAATTGTTCAAAAGACTTCAGATTTCATTGTTTTGTACAAAGGGTTATGAAAAAGTGCTTAAAATATTGAAAATTTGTGAAAAATGTGCTTCGGCTCTACTAGGGGGTCCACTAATGGTTAAAATACCCTAGCTGGAGTTTTTTTTTTTTTGAAAAAGTCCAATAAACAAAATTTCGGTTTTTACTTTCTGGGTGTTTTTGAAACCGCCTTGAGTCAGGTAAAAAACACCCAAAAAGCAAAAACTGAAAATTTGGTTCATGTCCTTTTTTTTTAAAAAAAAAAAACTCCAGAAATGTTTAAATATCACTCTTCTTCATGTCTGGCCAAAATATTGACCGAAAAACGCTTTTTGGTGAATTTTTTGAAATCTTATTGATGAATTTTGAAAAAAAATATGGGTCTCCTACGAAAGGCCGAATCTCAAAAGGCCGAATCCCGAAAGGCCGAAATTCAAAAGGCCGAATTACTCGAAAGGCAGAATTCTCATAAGGCCGAATCCCAAAAGGCCGAATGCTCAAAAGGCCGAATCTCATAAGGCAAACCGCGCCCAAAAAGGCGGAAACGCATTCCAAACTTCGTTTGTAATGCGTTTCCGCCTTTTTGGGCGCGGTTTGCTGTTATTATTTTTATAAACCATAGTTATGTAATAAACATTGGTTTCGAAATAAAGAAGGCATAACTTTCTAGCATTGCTGCTAACTAAATTTTAAAAGTTTCAATTTATTCTCCGCAAAAAAATAATTGTAATTATTTGAATTCATTTAAGTACTTGGTGACGAATGATCAAATTTCGGTTATCGTCACCATAATTCAATAAACAACAAGATTGAAACACTTTTGAAATGCTTTAATTCATTTTACTCTACTCACTTGTATGCATGGTAACAATATGATCGGTAAAGATAAACAGAATGTACTCATTATGTACTAATTTCGCTTAAAATTATAAAAAAGAACACAGCTCGTAAGTTTACTGTATCTTTGAATATCATAATCAATGAAAATCGTGAAAATATGAACAAAATTCTGAATTCCATAATCATTCTGCCTTTCGAGACATTCGGCCTTTTGAGACGTTCTGCCTTCTGGGCAAAAGACAAAATTCGGCCTTTTGAATTTCGGCCTTCCGAGATTCTGCCTTTTGAGTTTCAGCCTTTTGAGGCAATCCCAAAAATATGTCCATTATGCAGTAATATGACTCTTGTGGTTTATTTTATCGTTTGTACACACATAAAAAACATAACTATTAAATTAAAACTAATTTGAATATTTTTTTTCGAAAGAGCTTTTTGATAATTTTGAGAAAAATGCATGAAAAGTTAACTCAGGCCCTATAATTTATATAATAATAATAATAAAAATAATATTTTTGATGCTTTTTTAAAAAAATTATAATTTTTGAATACTTTTCCAAGGCACGGGGCAGAATGGGCCACCTTAGGATACAAGCCATTTCGTCTAATACAACGTTGATAAGAAATAACTTAAGGGACCTTTTCCAACATAGTTACTATGAAGTTTGATCACTTTTATAATAATAGTTAGTAGCAAAACAAACACTTTTGAAAATGGTGTTAATATGTCGAAAACAGACACTATTTTTACAAATAAGCATTGAAAAACTAAAAAAAAAAATGCATAAAAAGTGATGGAATGAAATACCGTTTAATTAACATTTAATAAATTTTGGTTCTTTTTTTTAAGGCAGGAAAAGGGTGGTCCATTCTGCCTCCAAATGGATTTTTAATCAACACTAAATGATTTGAAGGTTCCGTTGTTGTTTTGGTACATTTATAATAACTCCCGGTAAATAATGGGTGGTCCATTCTGCCCCCCCCCTCCCACCCTTGCACATACCATTCGATGCATTTATTGCCACAAGGATTGCAACACTCCACAAAAATTTTCATCGATGTAAAACAAATAGTTGAATGAGTTAACCCTCTACAACCCAACCCCGCCTCTAAACGAGCTGCGATTTAAAAAATCGCCAAAAATCATTTTTTCAACCAATTTAAAAAGCATTGGAAAGAAGAATTCTTAAAATTTTAGAAAGTTTTAGGGTTGGAAGTTGTAATAGTTTGCCAATATTTTTGAAAATGTATTTTTTAGGGGTAAATTTTGGCAGTGTTTTTTACTTACATTTCCTGTATTTTAAGTAAATAGAAGTAGGGGAAATATATCCGTTTCAATCACTCTAAGCCATTTTAATCACTCTAAGCCTCTAAGCTCAAGTTATTTGAGCTATTTATTATTTTGGAATACAGGCAAACACTTTATGAAAGCTGTAATTCATGATCAAAGTGCTGATAGGCCGATAATAGAAATAGCACAGAGTAACACAGAGCGAACAGTCCGAAGAAATGTCATTTTATTTTTTGGCTCCATAAGGTTTGCTGGTAGCAGGCGTGCGATGTACCTGCGATGTACCACAAAGTGGAACCAAAAATCAAATGGCAGTAGTGACTCTGTCTTACTCTGTGGAAATAGGCTGAAAAAAAGGTATAGTTCCCCTATGCAGTAATTTTTGTAGTGTCCCGGACTATGCCTCTACGCTTTTTTTTACAATTTGAATGATAATGGTACCATTCTATAGCAGAAAATGTGAAATCAAGCAAAAAATAGAAAAAGTGACTGTAAAAACAATAAAAAATAGATAGGCAAAATGTAATGATAGGAGGTGATCGAATAGGCAAAATACAACCAAAAACAAACATAAACTAAACAAGATAAATGCAAATTAAAATACTAAAAATGAAACAAGAAAAACATAAAACAAGAGAATGAAGTTTTTCGTAGAACAAAAGTTGCTTAAAATGACCTCCTGAATACGGGAAAAATAAAAATGTTCGAAAAAAATTTGGGCAGTAGAGGGTTCAAAATCTAAAACTGTAAAAATTTTAATATTTCCAAGAACGCTGTAATTTCGAACATTGCCACATAGTGTTACTACTCGCCGCGAAAGAGCGCTTCCCTAACACGGATGTGAACTACAAGTACCTAGAATGCATAAATAATTGAAGGAAATGTAGCACTTCCATACACAAGAATGTATGACAAAAGGTCAAAAAAAAAAAAGGTCGATTTTATGGTTTGAATAGTTCAATTCGACAAGCTTATTTTATTAACAACAACAACAAAACTGACTCAAATTATACATGTTTTTTTTTTTTTCGCTTGATGTCGCCAGGTTGGACCAGGGTTGGGCCAAGTGACCAAGTGGTTAGGTCATAGCGAATTGAAGAAAAGCAGTCCAGAACCGAGTTACAATTTCAGTTCAGTGTTTAAGTTTTTATTCCTAAAGTATTTAACTAAACACAACGGAAAAAGCAATGCAAGGCCCACCTGTTTTAACTTATGTTGTTCTTTAAAGGGAGAAAAAAGTGAAAGAATGGCAAAATTCTAAAAATATTAACGATCCTTGAAAGAATAGATAAACTATAAAAAAAATTAAGTCAGAATTTGTTTCAACATTGAAAAGAAATGCTCATGTTTGAAAGAATGGAAAAACACACACAAATGTTACCAAATGAGTGATGTTTTAAAAATAAATAATTTTCTAAAACAAAGTTGATTGAAGTCAGGCCAAATTTTATTAATAATTAGTTTGATGTCTGATAGCAAATTAAACGCACTGTATTTTTTAACGGCATGAGGAGGACTAGACTCCATTCTTAGCCGTTAATAGCTCAAATCCTTGATCTCTTAAGGGAAATGTGATATCTTTTCAAAAGAAAACTATTCGGCAACTAAAAAGCCACCGCCGCCAATAAGATCGCTATAGTCTTCCACAAATTGTGTTCTTTCCGTTCCGATATTTTTTGTTTTCGCATATTCCTTTATTCTTTATCCACAATCCGCGCGACAACAACGTTGGCCTTTCTCAGACTAATAATATGGTCTTTCGATTTTCTTCCGGTTCTCTTCCTAAATAGCTTTGTGTGTGTGAGTTGTTTTTTTCTTGCTTGGGAGTACAAACAGCTGATTCGCCTTTTGCTGTTTTTTTTGTTTGCTTTGCATTCATGATTTTTATTTGCAGTTTTATTAATTTCACGCGTTTTTTGTGTTGCTGCTCACAAGCTGACTTTGTTTTCTTGGATGTTTTATTTTTTTCATAGTTTAATGACTATCATAGAGTTAAATAACTGTCCTCTTGTTTCTCTCTCTCGTTCTCGATTTGATTTCATTTTCATTTCCAATTTTTCCTCACACACCAGATCGAATACCCTCACATTCCACGAAGCACACACACTCGCGCGCACCCACGTACCACAATAATCAGCACGCGCACGCGGTCAGATCTTGGAACTGACCTACGGCGATTTCCCCTTTTCTGTTTTTTGTAATACGTACGTTTACTTAAAAGAGCTCGACTTTTACTGTTATTTTTTACAATTTGCCACCAGCCATGAAAAAAAGAGTCTTCGTGTTGCTTTCCGTGCATTTAACTTGTTTAAAAACGGCTGCTGTTACTATTTTTCGTTTTGTTTATACTGCTGATGACTTCTTGATTAGACTTTTATAATTACACGTGGAAGTGCTTGCTTCCGATTCGCGGGCTGAGACGATTGACTATGCCTGGGGGGTGTGTGTGTGTGTGATTGATTAGAGAGGTTTTTTTTTCAAAAGTTCGCATTTCATTTTCAAATTCCCTACAGTTTTGATGTTTTGTTGTTCCGTCTTTGCACTGTTGGATGTGATTTTTTCAAAGAAAAAAAGTCGACTGTTCACTAGATACTTTCCGTTCTTTAAAAAGAACTCAAAAATCAACAAAAGCTTGAAAAATATCTATATGTTGCGTCTCTGTTTTTTTTTAAGTTCAGAAAACCCATGATCAGAGCGTTTCGACTGATACTGAGAGCGAATTTTCTGAAATTTCGAAGTGATTGAGAGCGAAATAAAATCTCTCCCGCCAAAACAGATGTTCGTGCACTGCGATATCTTATTCTCTTTGTGTTCTCCACAGGATTGTTTTCTTACGCAGATTTTACCGCATAAAATTAGCTTTAGAGAGGACAAAAAAATCTGAAACATTGATTATTTTTGACTTTTTTTTAAACATTTTTCTTCATAGAAGAGAGTGAGAGAAAGTAAAGAGCGATGTTTCCATGGTCCAGCTCTCTTGCCATAGATTTGAAAAAAGAGAGTTCAAGAGAAAACAAGCAAATAGACTAAAAACGTGACAAACATTTCACTCCGCTGTGATTGTGAAAGGAATTCAAAATCTCTCCCACCGAATCGCGTATTCGTCTATCACTTTAACTCTCTTTTTCACTGCTCTCACACTGGTTTTTGAGAAAAAGAGAAATAAAGAGGAATACACAGGAAAGTAGGAATCTCGCAATCGAGAACGCCAAGGCAATGCTGTAGAGCGAATAATTTGATTTTTGACACAGGAAAAAGCCAAAATCTAGAGTTTTTTTTAAAGGTCCAATAAACAAAATTTTCTTATTTAGCTTTTTGGGTATTTTTGAACCGCCTTGAGTCAGGGTATTCAAAAACACCTAAAAAGGGACAAAATAAAAATATTGTTTAACTAGAAATGTCGGAAAGAGAATTTGAATTTTTAAAACACTTTCCATTTAAGTTGCTTTTAAGCACGTTCATTATTCTCCAGCAAGTGAATGTCTAGGAAAGAAAGAGAGAATATGAAAATAAAAAAAAAATCTCTTTTCAGTCTAAAAAAGGCGGAAAGGACTCTTCTCTCAGACTTTTGAAGAGCTGAGAGCGAATTTTCTGAAATTTCGAAGAGATTGCGAGTGGCACCAAATCTCTCTCAGCGAATCGCGTTTCCGTACATTGCTTTGCGATACTTCAGTTTCATTTTCTCTTTCAGAGTTTAAAAAAAGAGCAACGAAAGCCGGAATGTCAGAGAGATAATTTCTCAATTTTTAAATTTGACGAACAAAAGAGATATCGATTTTTATTCCCTGATTTTTGCACAATTGCAGACGATTAGACAAACGAATCATAGAGCAAATTGATCATGGAGTTCTCTCTGAAGGAGCTTCATGTTTTCTTCTAACGCTTCGTTTTGGTTTACTCTCTCACAAATTTTCTGTGTGAGAGAGATTGCGATAGCAAAACGACTGAGAGCGTACCAAAGGGCGATTTTTTAGGAGAGAATTTCAAAATTTAATCTCTCTCACTAAAAGTTTTGCCATTTTTAACGAGCGGAAAAAAAAATTAGTGAACGACGACTATTTGTCAAGCAATTATGAACATCATTTCCGTTGTTTTTTCGTCTTCGTCTGGCTTGTGTCTGTTTCCTTGCATCAATGGCATGATTAAGTTTGTGTACGTATTTGAGTGGATTTTATTTGTTTCCATTTAAGTGTTGGTTGTTTTTGTTTGTTTATGTAATTACATAGCAATTCATTTGATATCCTTTTTGTCTCATTTTATTCTTTAATGTACAAAATAGAAATAATGCTTACGTGGTAGGGGAGTGCTTCTCTCTTTACCTTACAGACGACGGCTAAGTGGTAGTTGTTTTTTTTCTCTCTCTTCAGTTTATGCCTTATTACTCGGTAGCCTCGTACGATTCGATCGTCTCACTACGGCACAACAGCTCGCCTTCCGGGACAATGGAAGTTCGGGAGGGTCGGGCCGACCTCCGACCGGGCAGCGCCGTTGACGTGCTGCTGTTTCTTCGGTACTCACCGTCGTCGCAGTCGTGCTCGACACTGTTGAAGGCCCGCGTTGGCTCGGGACATTCGTCGTCTTCGACGGCCGCGGCCCGTTCCAGAGCTTCGAGCTCTTCGTCCTGGTGCTCACGGGCCTCCTCGGCGTCGTCCAGACTGGCGAGTAGACTCGCGTCCAGACTGTTGACGCTGACGCCGGACGTTTCCATTATGACCGGCATGGTCACTAGGGAGTCCGCGGCGGCATCCGCGACCTTCCAGCCACGTTCCAGACCTGGCGGTGAGAGGGAAATTTGCGAGATTAGCTAGTTGATAGTTGAAATTGCTCAAAATGTTCTTTCAATTGTGCTGAAATTGGTTTTGTTCTCTTCCCGTGCTTGTAGAGATCTTTTCTCTCAGTGAAAAATTACTCTCACCAAACGCGATCTGAGAGAGAGCGAGTTGTTTATCTTTCTCTCTCTTTTCGAGTTCTTTTTGCTGCAAAAGATGTGACGTTATGACGTCACATATTTCTAAGCTTCTATAAGTACGGAAAAAGGCGCAGTTTGGCACAGAACGACGAAACAACACAGAAAGGGAAAATAAACACACACAATAACAGAACCAAAATTCGAAACGAAACCCCAAAAAAAAGTACGTCTACAGTAATAAGAAACCAAGATAAAAATTATAATAAATATATATTTGTATATATTTCGTCTGCCGGATTGCATTTTCATCATACTTTTTATTTAACTTTTTTTTTCGTGTTTGTTTTTGTGTTACATTTAGCTTTTTCTCTTGTTTTGTTTTCGGTATCTTTAGCTTGTTTTAACTCCTACTTCGATGCATACGCAAAATTGTCGCTTCGCGCACACGCGTGATAATACTACAGGACAGTTTGCACAGCTAAATAAATAATTATTCCTCGGCTAAATAAAAATCATAGCTAAACCGCGTTCGAGCGTGCGCGTTTTGAGTGTGTGTGTGTGTGCGTTGCGTGAGCGTACAAATAATAGGACGATATATGATCAACACATATACACTGTTTCGGAGAATCATTTCGGGATTTTTTTTGTTTCTCTCTCAGAGACTCTCTCACTCAGTCACTGGGTGGGCGGGGTCGGTTAGCCGCATGAGTATGTAAGCGTGGGTGGTTGGTTGGTTGGTGGTGGTTGTGGTGGCGGTGTTGAATTTGTTTAGCGGGGACAATTAGAACACAACTGGGAAAAACAGAAAGAGAGAGAGAAAGGGAACCAAAGACAAAGAAAAAAAATGATGAAACAGACAAAACTACAAAAAGGGAGAGCGAGGTGATGGGACGGGGCGGGGCGGTGCATTTAACGACAACTTTTGCTACATTCTACGGAACAATCGAGACAAGCGACGGACAACAACAATACGGACACAGACAGACAGTCAGACAAGGAGAGACACTAAAGACAGTGGAGTGAATGTGTGTTTTTTTTTGGTGGAAGAGCAAACTACTAACTGGCCGAATTAACAGGAACATGATGGTGGAGATGGTTAGCCGCCACCGTGTCCGATGACCCACCGGATCCACTGCTGCCGCCGCCGTCGGTGGCCACGAGCCGCTCGCCGGCCTGGGCCGTCGCCGATTGCATCTTTGCCGCCGCGCCCAGCAGTTGCTGCTGTTTGTTCCTAAGCGTATCCTCTATCATTGTGGCTAGTTTTTCACGATCCGTCTAAAAAACAGAACTTTTTAGAAATTTGTTAACAATCATTTAAAAAATCATACTTACTTCATGAATAAATCCTAAGTGTACTAGTTCATGCGAAAGCGCGACGGCTGAATCGTCCGGCGAGATGGGACATGTTAACTGTCGGTTCATCTTATCCTCCATCCTTAATAATATTGTCATCTGATGGAAAAATGGAAACAAAGTTAGTTCAGCGCAGTGATAAAATTTGTGTTAGAAATCAAGTTAGAAATTGTATAGCTCTATTTTGTTTTTAGTTTTTTTTTCTTAGATTCTTAAATTCTTAAATTTTTAAATTCTTAAATTCTTAAATTTTTAAATTTTTAAATTCTTAGGGTGTGTTCTCATAACTCCTGAATTCACGTCGTTGAATTTACGTTACCGGTTCATCTGTAGACGTAAATAGTTTTTCACCAATTAACACATGTTTTTCATCCAAAATCTTTGTCAACATGCTTGCTTACTTTGAAAAAGATATTTGAAGTTGTTTTTGTAAGGATTTTCCCGGAAAAACTTGAAAATTTCCACCTCAAACTTTCCAGGTGGAAGAACCGTTTCAGGTCTAAAAACGTCTTTCACTTGAATTGACGTCGTGACGTGAATGATTTAACGTCGGACGTAAATTGCATGCAAGTCTCCATTATGGAAGTCGCAAATATAGTTTGCCATAAAAAATCGAGTTTACCGACTTAAGTGTAATTTTTCATATCAAATCATCTGCAAATGTAGCTAAGTTAAAATCAACAAGTAAGCGAGAATTGTGATTTTCTATTAAAAATCAATATAGCAAGGGTGCCCAACCTTTGGCCAAGCGGACCGGATAGTTTTTTTACAATCAAAATGCACATATGCACATTAACATATGTTCAGCCTGGATTCAGGGAATTTTAACAAATATTTTACTGCAATGCAATTCGGTATACTGAAAAAACCACGTTTGAGAGAATATTTTCACACAATTTTAAAATATAGATCATCGGTAAATGAAACATTGTATTTTTGAAAAACAAATGCATAACTTTTACCGTCCTTGGGGTAAATTTTTAAAGCTGTTTCAGATACGATTTTGCCAATAATTTGTGCGCTGTTGTATTGAAAATTGATGAAATATAATAAATATATGCCTCTTAAAATTCAAAAAGCTTGTCTGAGAACTCATATCTACCAAAATTAAAATATATATATATATATATTTTATTTGACTTAGCTCTGTGCAATCAAATAATAACTTACTCAACAAAGAAACTGACTTTACTCTGAACCTATGCTTTATCAACACATTCATTTATACTGAAACTTTGTGAAAATAACAAAATCATTTGAAAATCAACTGAAAATCGCATACCAAAAATGCTTTTCAGACAAAAAAAAAATCATTGACGGGGAAATTAATGTTGGCCCCGGTCTCACCTAGAGTTCCTTGATACTAACTAACATCAGTTTGGCATAAACCACCCCATAAGTCAAAACTTAGACTTGAATTAATATCGTTGGTAGTCAATGATGCCTTGTTTAAACGATTAACGGAACATTCATGGTTATGGACAATCTAAACGCAAATTAAGCATTCGGAATAACACCCCAATTGCGTCCTAAAATGAAGCTTGGATTGCTGATATTATTGTATACAGCGGTAAAGCTTATTTTTCTGAATACAATGACCCTTTGTACGACCACAAAGAGTTTAAAATTGATTTTTAAATAAATTTATAAAAATTAACCTCGCGGTCCTTCTTGACAGAAAAGCTCCTACATGACAGCTCGTTCCAAGGGGACCATAGTTGATCTATCGAAAAAATGTTGTCTTGTCAAAAAAAAAAAAAAAATTGCATTAAAATTAAAAAAAGGGATGAGAAATGGTTTTTAATCGTGTTTTTCACCGTTGTACATAAAAATTTACATAGGGCTTTCGTACCCAATTACCCGGATCAGTTAAATTGACAATTTTAATTTTTGGCTTTAAAAATATAAGTCATTTTCAAAAATTATTCCAGAGTTTCGTCGTTTTCAAAAGTTAAGCATTTACAGAAAATGTGCGATTACTGCCATCTGGCGGAGTTTTCCACTATAAAAAACGTTTGCGGTTTACTTTTTCCCAAGACACAAACCAATCGGTTCGATGTTAATTCAAAGACGTCTTTTGCGAATTTACGTCAATTCTGGAGTTATGAGAACACACCCTTAAATTCTTAAATTCTTAAATTCCTAAATTCTTAAATTCTTAAATTCTTAAATTCTTAAATTCTTAAATTCTTAAATTCTTAAATTCTTAAATTCTTAAATTCTTAAATTCTTAAATTCTTAAATTCTTAAATTCTTAAATTCTTAAATTCCTAAATTCTTAAATTCTTAAATTCTTAAATTCTTAAATTCTTAAATTCTTAAATTCTTAAATTCTTAAATTCTTAAATTCTTAAATTCTTAAATTCTTAAATTCTTAAATTCTTAAATTCTTAAATTCTTAAATTCTTAAATTCTTAAATTCTTAAATTCTTAAATTCTTAAATTCTTAAATTCTTAAATTCTTAAATTCTTAAATTCTTAAATTCTTAAATTCTTAAATTCTTAAATTCTTAAATTCTTAAATTCTTAAATTCTTAAATTCTTAAATTCTTAAATTCTTAAATTCTTAAATTCTTAAATTCTTAAATTCTTAAATTCTTAAATTCTTAAATTCTTAAATTCTTAAATTCTTAAATTCTTAAATTCTTAAATTCTTAAATTCTTAAATTCTTAAATTCTTAAATTCTTAAATTCTTAAATTCTTAAATTCTTAAATTCTTAAATTCTTAAATTCTTAAATTCTTAAATTCTTAAATTCTTAAATTCTTAAATTCTTAAATTCTTAAATTCTTAAATTCTTAAATTCTTAAATTCTTAAATTCTTAAATTCTTAAATTCTTAAATTCTTAAATTCTTAAATTCTTAAATTCTTAAATTCTTAAATTCTTAAATTCTTAAATTCTTAAATTCTTAAATTCTTAAATTCTTAAATTCTTAAATTCTTAAATTCTTAAATTCTTAAATTCTTAAATTCTTAAATTCTTAAATTCTTAAATTCTTAAATTCTCTGCTAATTTTTCAGTTTTAGTTGATTTTCAATGTACAGTACAAGAAGTTTTTTTTCACTAAAAAAAATGCTTTAAATCTTCGTTTTTTTGAAAACTTATGATTTTAAACCAACTGTTCTGATAAATAATGAATTTTCCAATTTTCCTTTGTTTTATGCTTCAAATCAACATTAAAAAATCGCTACATAATAAACGTCGGTTTGAAATAAAAAGGCTGATACAAAAAAGTAAGGGTAATACTCACAAATAATTCACAATTTTCTTCTCGCGGCTTAACACTACATATCATATTCACAACTCTCCTAGTTTCAATATCTAACGGCTCTGGCGTGGCGGATTTCACCGATTCTGCAGTCTCGGGCGATATTGCTCGTGGTCGGGAAGCGGGTGGTTTTTGTGCCGAAAAGGCAGTCAGTGGATAAATGCCATATCTGAAAAAGGGGGGGTGGAGAAAGAAAATAAACTTTTACTACTGTTTGGTTGGAAGTTTTTTTCTTCCGTTCACTTACTTTACATCCTCTACAAACTTTTCCAGCTTTTCCGTGCCGGTCACATCGCCCAGGTGGAACTCGGTTTGCCGCACCTCGGCGTACACCATGTCCGGTTTGTTGAGCTTTTGCAGCATCTCGTCGTAGTTGGCTGTTTGGGTTCCGTACCGCAGGACACCCCGATGGTGAATGGACGACGGTAGCAGGTGGGGAGGACGCGCACACAGGATCGTTGTTGTCGTCGTTGAAATCGCAATCCCCAATCATCATCGGTCAATCGTTCAGCGTGATTAGATTTTGAATCAACAATAACACGGAGAGACCGAGAGTAGGGA